>NW_025753175.1:0-11184 GCF_021184085.1 Oncorhynchus gorbuscha
AGAGAGAGAGAGAGAGAGAGAGAGAGAGAGAGAGAGAGAGAGCTAGAGAGAGAGAGAGCTAGAGAGAGAGAGCTAGAGAGAGAGAGAGAGAGAGAGAGAGAGAGATAGAGAGAGAGAGAGAGAGAGAGAGAGAGAGAGAGCTAGAGAGAGAGAGAGAGCTAGAGAGAAGAGAGAGAGAGAGAGAGAGAGAGAGAGAGAGAGAGAGAGAGGAAGGAGAAGTAATTTGTACTTGAATGTCTTGTAGTTCAATCTAACGTCCATAGGATCAGTTTACCCCATATAAGCAACATGAGTTAGTTGAACAAAACCCTCACAAATTACTCATTATTATCTGTGTAGAATTGGCACAGTAGCATGGACTTGACTTCCTGTTATTATTCAATATTATCATATCATGGATTGTGGAGAAAAGAAGGTACTGGCTGGTGAATGATAAAGATGTGATGATATGATGATTATATAAAGTCAGCCATCTTAAAGCACAAATACACTAATGGAGATACACACAGTCAATATGGAGATATACAGCAGTCAATATGGAGATATACAGCAGTCAATATGGATGGAGATATACAGCAGTCAATATGGAGATATACAGCAGTCAGTATGGAGATATACAGCAGTCAATATGGAGATATACAGCAGTCAGTATGGAGATATACAGCAGTCAATATGGAGATATACAGCAGTCAATATGGATGGAGATATACAGCAGTCAATATGGAGATATACAGCAGTCAATATGGAGATATACAGCAGTCAATATGGAGATATACAGCAGTCAATATGGAGATACACAGCAGTCAATATGGATGGAGATATACAGCAGTCAATATGGATGGGGATACACAGCAGTCAATATGGAGATATACAGCAGTCAATATGGAGATATACAGCAGTCAATATGGAGATATACAGCAGTCAATATGGAGATATACAGCAGTCAATATGGAGATATACAGCAGTCAATATGGATGGAGATATACAGCAGTCAATATGGAGATATACAGCAGTCAATATGGAGATATACAGCAGTCAATATGGAGATATACAGCAGTCAATATGAATGGAGATACACACAGTCAATATGGAGATACACACAGTCAATATGGAGATATACAGCAGTCAATATGGAGATATACAGCAGTCAATATGGATGGAGATATACAGCAGTCAATATGGAGATATACAGTAGTCAATATGGAGATATACAGCAGTCAATATGGAGATATACAGCAGTCAATATGGATGGAGATATACAGCAGTCAATATGGAGATATACAGCAGTCAATATGGAGATATACAGCAGTCAATATGGATGGAGATATACAGCAGTCAATATGGAGATATACAGCAGTCAATATGGATGGAGATATACAGCAGTCAATATGGAGATATGCAGCAGTCAATATGGAGATATACAGCAGTCAATATGGAGATATACAGCAGTCAATATGGAGATATACAGCAGTCAATATGGAGATATACAGCAGTCAATATGGAGATATACAGCAGTCAATATGGATGGAGATATACAGCAGTCAATATGGAGATATACAGCAGTCAATATGGATGGAGATATACAGCAGTCAATATGGAGATATGCAGCAGTCAATATGGAGATATACAGCAGTCAATATGGAGATATACAGCAGTCAATATGGAGATATACAGCAGTCAATATGGAGATACACACAGTCAATATGGAGATATACAGCAGTCAATATGGAGATACACACAGTCAATATGGAGATATACAGCAGTCAATATGGAGATACACACAGTCAATATGGAGATACACACAGTCAATATGGAGATATACAGCAGTCAATATGGAGATATACAGCAGTCAATATGGAGATATACAGCAGTCAATATGGATGGAGATATACAGCAGTCAATATGGATGGAGATATACAGCAGTCAATATGGATGGAGATATACAGCAGTCAATATGGAGATATACAGCAGTCAATATGGATGGAGATATACAGCAGTCAATATGGAGATATACAGCAGTCAATATGGATGGAGATATACAGCAGTCAATATGGAGATATACAGCAGTCAATATGGATGGAGATATACAGCAGTCAATAGCAGAATATACAGCAGTCAATATGGAATATACAGCAGTCAATATGGAGATATACAGCAGTCAGTATGGAGATATACAGCAGTCAATATGGAGATATACAGCAGTCAATGGATGGAGATATACAGCAGTCATATGGATGGAGATATACAGCAGTCAATATGGATGGAGATATACAGCAGTCAATATGGAGATATACAGCAGTCAATATGGATGGAGATATACAGCAGTCAATATGGAGACATGGTCAATATGGAGATATACAGCAGTCAATATGGATGGAGATATACAGCAGTCAATATGGAGATATACAGCAGTCAATATGGATGGAGATATACAGCAGTCAATATGGATGGATGGAGATATACAGCAGTCAATGGATGGAGATATACAGCAGTCAATATGGAGATATACAGCAGTCAACATGGAGATATACAGCAGTCAATATGGAGATATACAGCAGTCAATATGGAGATACACAGCAGTCAATATGGAGATATACAGCAGTCAATATGGAGATATACAGCAGTCAATATGGAGATATACAGCAGTCAATATGGATGGAGATATACAGCAGTCAATATGGATGGAGATATACAGCAGTCAATATGGATGGATATACAGCAGTCAATATGGAGATATACAGCAGTCAATATGGAGATATACAGCAGTCAATATGGAGATATACAGCAGTCAATATGGATGGAGATATACAGCAGTCAATATGGAGATATACAGCAGTCAATATGGATGGAGATATACAGCAGTCAATATGGAGATATACAGCAGTCAATATGGAGATATACAGCAGTCAATATGGATGGAGATATACAGCAGTCAATATGGAGATATACAGCAGTCAATATGGAGATATACAGCAGTCAATATGGAGATATACAGCAGTCAATATGGATGGAGATATACAGCAGTCAATATGGAGATATACAGCAGTCAATATGGAGATATACAGTCAGATATCAGCAGTATTATGGAGATATACAGCAGTCAATATGGAGATATACAGCAGTCAATATGGAGATATACAGCAGTCAATATGGAGATATACAGCAGTCAATATGGAGATATACAGCAGTCAATATGGATGGAGATATACAGCAGTCAATATGGAGATATACAGCAGTCAATATGGAGATATACAGCAGTCAATATGGATGGAGATATACAGCAGTCAATATGGATGGAGATATACAGCAGTCAATATGGAGATATACAGCAGTCAATATGGAGATATACAGCAGTCAATATGGAGATATACAGCAGTCAATATGGAGATATACAGCAGTCAGTATGGAGATATACAGCAGTCAATATGGAGATATACAGCAGTCAATATGGAGATATACAGCAGTCAATATGGATGGAGATATACAGCAGTCAATATGGAGATATACAGCAGTCAATATGGATGGAGATATACAGCAGTCAATATGGAGATATACAGCAGTCAATATGGAGATATACAGCAGTCAATATGGAGATATACAGCAGTCAATATGGATGGAGATATACAGCAGTCAATATGGAGATATACAGCAGTCAATATGGAGATATACAGCAGTCAATATGGAGATATACAGCAGTCAATATGGAGTATACAGGTCAATATGGAGATATACAGCAGTCAATATGGAGATATACAGCAGTCAGTATATGGAGATATACAGCAGTCAATATGGAGATATACAGCAGTCAATATGGAGATATACAGCAGTCAATATGGATGGAGATATACAGCAGTCAATATGGAGATATACAGCAGTCAATATGGAGATATACAGCAGTCAGTATGGATGGAGATATACAGCAGTCAATATGGAGATATACAGCAGTCAATATGGAGATATACAGCAGTCAATATGAGATATACAGCAGTCAATATGGAGATATACAGCAGTCAATATGGAGATATACAGCAGTCAATATATGGAGATATACAGCAGTCAATATGGATGGAGAGATATACAGCAGTCAATATGGAGATATACAGCAGTCAATATGGAGATATACAGCAGTCAATATGGAGATATACAGCAGTCAATATGGAGATATACAGCAGTCAATATGGAGATATACAGCAGTCAATATGGAGATATACAGCAGTCATATGGATGGAGATATACAGCAGTCAATATGGAGATATACAGCAGTCAATATGGAGATATACAGCAGTCAATATGGATGAGATATACAGCAGTCAATATGTAGAGATATACAGCAGTCAATATGGAGATATACAGCAGTCAATATGGAGATATACAGCAGTCAATATGGAGATATACAGCAGTCAATATGGAGATATACAGCAGTCAATATGGAGTCAATATACAGCAGTCAATATGGATGGAGATATACAGCAGTCAATATGGAGATATACAGCAGTCATATGGATGGAGATATACAGCAGTCAATATGGAGATATACAGCAGTCAATATGGAGATATACAGCAGTCAATATGGAGATATACAGCAGTCAATATGGAGAGTCAATATGGAGATATACAGCAGTCAATATGGAGATATACAGCAGTCAATATGGAGATATACAGCAGTCAATATGGAGATATACAGCAGTCATATGGATGGAGATATACAGCAGTCAATATGGAGATATACAGCAGTCAATATGGAGATATACAGCAGTCAATATGGAGATATACAGCAGTCAATATGGAGGATGGAGATATACAGCAGTCAATATGGATGGAGATATACAGCAGTCAATATGGAGATATACAGCAGTCAATATGGAGATATACAGCAGTCAATATGGAGATATACAGCAGTCAATATGGAGATATACAGCAGGATGGAGATATACAGCAGTGGATATACAGCAGTCAATATGGAGATATACAGCAGTCAATATGGATGGAGATATACAGCAGTCAATATGGGAGATATACAGCAGTCAATATGGAGATATACAGCAGTCAATATGGAGATATACAGCAGTCAATATGGAGATATACAGCAGTCAATATGGATGGAGATATACAGCAGTCAATATGGAGATATACAGCAGTCAATATGGAGATATACAGCAGTCAGATATGGATGGAGATATACAGCAGTCAATATGGAGAGATATACATACAGCAGTCAATATGGAGATATACAGCAGTCAATATGGAGATATACAGCAGTCAGATATACAGGTCAATATGGAGATATACAGCAGTCAATATGGAGATATACAGCAGTCAATATGGATGGAGATATGGTCAATATGGAGATATACAGCAGTCAATATGGAGATATACAGCAGTCAATATGGGAGATACACAGCAGTCAATATGGATGGAGATATACAGCAGTCAATATGGAGATATACAGCAGTCAATATGGAGATATACAGCAGTCATATGGATGGAGATATACAGCAGTCATATGGATGGAGATATACAGCAGTCAATATGGAGATATACAGCAGTCAATATGGAGATATACAGCAGTCAATATGGAGATATACAGCAGTCAATATGGAGATATACAGCAGTCAATATGATGGAGATATACAGCAGTCAATATGGAGATATACAGCAGTCAATATGGAGATATACAGCAGTCAATATGGATACAGCAGTCAATATGGAGATATACAGCAGTCAATATGGATGGAGATATACAGCAGTCAATATGGAGATATACAGCAGTCAATATGGAGATATACAGCATCAATACAGCAGTCAATATGGAGATATACAGCAGTCAATATGGGAGATATACAGCAGTCAATATGGAGATATACAGCAGTCAATATGGAGATATACAGCAGTCAATATGGATGGAGATATACAGCAGTCAATATGGATGGAGATATACAGCAGTCAATATGGAGATATACAGCAGTCAATATGGAGATATACAGCAGTCAATATGGAGATATACAGCAGTCAATATGGAGATATACAGCAGTCAATATGGAGATATACAGCAGTCAATATGGAGATATACAGCAGTCAATATGGAGATATACAGCAGTCAATATGGATGGAGATATACAGCAGTCAATATGGAGATATACAGCAGTCAATATGGATGGAGATATACAGCAGTCAATATGGAGATATACAGCAGTCAATATGGATGGAGATATACAGCAGTCAATATGGAGATATACAGCAGTCAATATGGGATATGGAGATATACAGCAGTCAATATGGAGATATACAGCAGTCAAATATGGAGATATACAGCAGTCAATATGGAGATATACAGCAGTCAATAATATGGTCAATATGGAGATATACAGCAGTCAATATGGAGATATACAGCAGTCAATATGGAGATATACAGCAGTCAATGGATGGAGATATACAGCAGTCAATATGGAGATATACAGCAGTCAATATGGAGATATACAGCAGTCAATATGGATGGAGATATACAGCAGTCAATATGGAGATATACAGCAGTCAATATATGGAGATATACAGCAGTCAATATGGAGATATACAGCAGTCAATATGGAGATATACAGCAGTCAATATGGATGGAGATATACAGCAGTCAAATGGATGGAGATATACAGCAGTCAATATGGAGATATACAGCAGTCAATATGGAGATATACAGCAGTCAATATGGAGATATACAGCAGTCAATATGGAGATATACAGTCAGTCAGTCAATATGGAGATATACAGCAGTCAATATGGATGGAGATATACAGCAGTCAATATGGATGGAGATATACAGCAGTCAATATGGAGATATACAGCAGTCAATATGGAGATATACAGCAGTCAATATGGATGGAGATATACAGCAGTCAATATGGAGATATACAGCAGTCAATATGGAGATATACAGCAGTCAATATGGATGGAGATATACAGCAGTCAATATGGAGATATACAGCAGTCAATATGGAGATATACAGCAGTCAATATGGAGATATACAGCAGTCAATATGGAGATATACAGCAGTCAATATGGAGATATACAGCAGTCAATATGGATGGAGATATACAGCAGTCAATATGGATGGAGATATACAGCAGTCAATATGGATGGAGATACAGCAGTCATATGGAGATATACAGCAGTCATATGGATGGAGATATACAGCAGTCAATATGGAGATATACAGCAGTCAATATGGATGGAGATATACAGCAGTCAATATGGAGATATACAGCAGTCAATATGGAGATATACAGCAGTCAATATGGAGATATACAGCAGTCAATATGGAGATATACAGCAGTCAATATGGAGATATACAGCAGTCAATATGGATGGAGATATACAGCAGTCAATATGATATACAATAGTCAATATGGAGATATACAGCAGTCAATATATGGAGATATACAGCAGTCAATATGGGATATGGAGATATACAGCAGTCAATATGGAGATATACAGCAGTCAATATGGAGATATACAGCAGTCAATATGGAGATATACAGCAGTCAATATGGAGATATACAGCAGTCAAATGGATGGAGATATACAGCAGTCAATATGGGAGATATACAGCAGTCAATGCAGTCAATATGGAGATATACAGCAGTCAATATGGATGGAGATATACAGCAGTCAATATGGAGATATACAGCAGTCAATATGGAGATATACAGCAGTCAATATGGATGGAGATATACAGCAGTCAATATGGATGGAGATATACAGCAGTCAATATGGATGGAGATATACAGCAGTCAATATGGATGGAGATATACAGCAGTCAATATGGAGATATACAGCAGTCAATATGGAGATATACAGCAGTCAATGGATGGAGATATACAGCAGTCAATATGGAGATATACAGCAGTCAATATGGAGATATACAGCAGTCAATATGGAGATATAGCAGTCAATATGGATGGAGATATACAGCAGTCATATGGATGGAGATATACAGCAGTCAATATGGATGGAGATATACAGCAGTCAATATGGATGGAGATATACAGCAGTCAATATGGAGATATACAGCAGTCAATATGGAGATATACAGCAGTCAATATGGATGGAGATATCAGCAGTCATATGGATGGAGATATACAGCAGTCAATATGGAGATACAGCAGTCAATGGATGGAGATATACAGCAGTCAATATGGATGGAGATATACAGCAGTCAATATGGATGGAGATATACAGCAGTCAATATGGAGATATACAGCAGTCAATATGGAGATATACAGCAGTCAATATGGAGATATACAGCAGTCAATATGGAGATATACAGCAGTCAATATGGAGATATACAGCAGTCAATATGGAGATATACAGCAGTCAATATGGATTAATACAGCAGTGGATGGAGATATACAGCAGTCAATATGGAGATATACAGCAGTCAATATGGAGATATACAGCAGTCAATATGGAGATATACAGCAGTCAATATGGAGATATACAGCAGTCAATATGGATGGAGATATACAGCAGTCAATATGGAGATATACAGCAGTCAATATGGAGATATACAGCAGTCAATATGGAGATATACAGCAGTCAGATATGGTTAATATGGATGGAGATATACAGCAGTCAATATGAGATATACAGCAGTCAATATGGAGAGATATACAGCAGTCAATATGGAGATATACAGCAGTCAATATGGAGATATACAGCAGTCAATATGGAGATATACAGCAGTCAATATGGAGATATACAGCAGTCAATATGGAGATATACAGCAGTCAATATGGAGATATACAGCAGTCAATATGCAGATGGAGATATACAGCAGTCAATATGGATGGAGATATACAGCAGTCAATATGGAGATATACAGCAGTCAATATGGAGATATACAGTCAATATGGAGTACAGCAGTCAATATGGATGGAGATATACAGCAGTCAATATGGAGATATACAGCAGTCAATATGGAGATATACAATATGGAGATATACAGCAGTCAATATGGAGATATACAGCAGTCAATATATGGAGATATACAGCAGTCAATATGGAGATATACAGCAGTCAGTATGGAGATATACAGCAGTCAATATGGAGATATACAGCAGTCAATATGGATGGAGATATACAGCAGTCAATATGGAGATATACAGCAGTCAATATGGAGATATACAGCAGTCAATATGGAGATACACAGCAGTCAATATATGGAGATATACAGCAGTCAATATGGAGATATACAGCAGTCATATGGATGGAGATATACACCAGTCAATATGGAGATATACAGCAGTCAATATGGATGGAGATATACAGCAGTCAATATGGAGATATACAGCAGTCAATATGGAGATATACAGCAGTCAATATGGAGATATACAGCAGTCAATATGGAGATATACAGCAGTCAATATGGATGGAGATATACAGCAGTCAATATGGAGATATACAGCAGTCAATATGGATGGAGACATACAGCAGTCAATATGGATGGAGATATACAGCAGTCAATATGGAGATATACAGCAGTCAATATGGAGATATACAGCAGTCAATATGGAGATATACAGCAGTCAATATGGAGATATACAGCAGTCAATATGGATGGAGATATACAGCAGTCAATATGGATGGAGATATACAGCAGTCAATATGGAGATATACAGCAGTCAATATGGAGATATACAGCAGTCAATATGGAGATATACAGCAGTCAATATGGAGATATACAGCAGTCAATATGGAGATATACAGCAGTCAATATGGATGGAGATATACAGCAGTCAATATGGATGGAGATATACAGCAGTCAATGGATGGAGATATACAGCAGTCAATATGGAGCATTAATATACATACAGCAGTCAATATGGAGATATACAGTCAATATGGATGGAGATATACAGCAGTCAATATGGAGATATACAGCAGTCAATATGGAGATATACAGCAGTCATATGGATGGAGATATACAGCAGTCAATATGGAGATATACAGCAGTCAATATGGAGACATACTGTTAGTCAATATGAGATATACAGCAGTCAATATGGAGATATACAGCAGTCAATATGGAGATATACAGCAGTCAATATGGATGGAGATATACAGCAGTCAACATGGAGATATACAGCAGTCAATATGGAGATATACAGCAGTCAATATGGAGATATACAGCAGTCAGTATGAGATATACAGTCAATATGGAGATATACAGCAGTCAATATGGGAGATATACAGCAGTCAACATGGGAGATATACAGCAGTCAATATGGAGATATACAGCAGTCAATATGGAGATATGGATGGAGATATACAGCAGTCAATATGGAGATATACAGCAGTCAATATGGGATGGAGATATACAGCAGTCAATATGGATACAGCAGTCAATATGGATGGAGATATACAGCAGTCAATATGGATGGGATATACAGCAGTCAATATGGAGATAGTTGAGCAGTCAATATGGAGATATACAGCAGTCAGTATGGAGATATACAGCAGTCAATATGGAGATATACAGCAGTCAATATGGAGAGATTATACAGCAGTTAATATGGATGGAGATATACAGCAGTCAATATGGAGATATAGTCAATATGGAGATATACACAGTCAATATGGAGATATGGAGATGGAGATATATACAGCAGTCAATATGGAGATATACAGCAGTCAATATGGAGATATACAGCAGTTAATATGGATGGAGATATACAGCAGTCAATATGGAGAGATATACAGCAGTCAATATGGAGATATACAGCAGTTAATATATGGTCAATATGGAGATATACAGCAGTCAATATGGAGATATACAGCAGTCAATATGGATGGAGACATACAGCAGTCAATATGGATGGAGATTATACAGCAGTCAATATGGATGGAGATATACAGCAGTCATTATGAGATATACAGCAGTCAATATGGAGATATACAGCAGTCAATATGGATGGAGACATACAGCAGTCAATATGGAGATATACAGCAGTCAATATGGATGGAGATATACAGCAGTCACTATGGAGATATACAATAGTCAATATGGATGGAGATATACAGCAGTCAATATGGATGGAGATATACAGCAGTCAATATGGATGGAGATATACAGCAGTCAATATGGAGATATACAGCAGTCAATATGGATGGAGATATACAGCAGTCAATATGGA
>NW_025753176.1:0-11182 GCF_021184085.1 Oncorhynchus gorbuscha
AATGTTTAGTCTCTCCATCTGTAATATAATGTTTAGTCTCTCCATCTGTAATATAATGTTTAGTCTCTCCATCTGTAATATAATGTTTAGTCTCTCCATCTGTAATATAATGTTTAGTCTCTCCATCTGTAATATAATGTTTAGTCTCTCCATCTGTAATATAATGTTTAGTCTCTCCATCTGTAATATAATGTTTAGTCTCTCCATCTGTAATATAATGTTTAGTCTCTCCATCTGTAATATAATGTTTAGTCTCTCCATCTGTAATATAATGTTTAGTCTATCCATCTGATCTGTAATATAATGTTTAGTCTCTCCATCTGTAATATAATGTTTAGTCTCTCCATCTGTAATATAATGTTTAGTCTCTCCATCTGTAATATAATGTTTAGTATCTCCATCTGTAATATAATGTTTAGTCCCTCTCCATCTGTAATATAATGTTTAGTCTCTCCATCTGTAATATAATGTTTAGTGACTCCATCTGTAATGTAATGTTTTGTCCCTCTCCACCATGAGTTCTCCATCTGTAATATAATGTTTAGTATCTCCATCTGTAATATAATGTTGGATTTCTCCATCTGTAATATAATGTTTAGTCCCCTCTCACCATGGGATCAAATTCAAATTCTAGAATGACTTTGAGAGTATTAGTACATGTGTGTGTATATGTATGTGTGTGTGTGTGTGTGCATCGCGTGTGTGTGTGTGTGTGTGGTGGGGGGTCTGTTTGTAAGGGATTAGGTCTCCCAGTGCGAAGCAAATGTCCGGCCTGGCTGAGAAAACCTCTTTTGCTTGGCAGGAGTCTCTTCCAATCTGTTCCCTCTCCTCCACTTTGCTCCCTCTCTCCATCTCTCTAATCTGTTTTTGGATAGTCCCACTGAGCAGCACCACTGCCTAGAGCACAACATCATCAGGGAAAACTTTTCTGGCTCTTCTCTGTCTTCCTCTGGCTTTCCTCCTTTCTTTCTCTACGAGAGAGGAATGGTTTCGGTCTGTTCTGGCGTCTCGGGGCCCAATGGTAGCAAATAGAGGAATTAAAACGGCCCATTAAGTGATTTCCGTGGATGTCAGTGATGTCAAGTTAGGACGCTCGCTAGCTCGTTGATTCAGAGGAAAGAGTTGTCACTGAGAAAGGGAGGTGTAGGAAGTTCAACCCTGACAGCTAAGCCAAGCACCAGGTCACAGGGACACAGGGAGAGGTGGTGATTAGTCTCTAAGGACCAGGTCACCCAAGACACCAGGACACCAGGGAGAGAGGTGGTGATTAGTCTCTAAGGACCAGGACACCAGGACACCAGGTCACCAGGTCACAGGGACACAAAGAGAGGTGGTGATTAGTCTCTAAGGACCGGGACACCCAGGACACCAGGTCACCAGGTCACAGGGACACAAGAGAGAGGTGGTGATTAGTCTCTAGGACCAGGACACCAAGACACCAGGACACCAGGAGGAAGTGGTGATTAGTCTCTAAGGACCAGGACACCAGGACACTGGGACACTGGGACACCAGGTCACCAGGTCACAGGACACAGGTGTGGATGAGGTGGTGATTGGTCTCTAAGGTCTCATTAGTATACCAAAACTTATTAAATAAAGGTGTGGTTCAGTCTCTAAGGACCCGGGACACTGGGACACACAACTGGGACCTGTGGCAATGACTGAAGAGCTGGAGTATATAAAAGCTTATTAAAGAGGCTGAGTGTGGTTCATGTGTGACTCAGTCAATTAGAGAGAGGAGACCCTGAGCAATGAGAAGAGCTGGAGAGAATGAGAGAGAGAGCTGAGAGAGAGAGAGAGAGAGGGAGAGAGAGAGAGAGAGAGAGAGATGTAGATAAGGAGGGAGGAGAGAAGGAGAGTAGAGAGAAGGAGGGAGGGAGAATGAGAATGAGATCACTGATCTGAGCTGTGTCATTAGGTTAAGTGAAGAGGAGAGAGAGAGGTAGAGAGAAGGGCGAGTTAACACTGAGAGTTTTGATTTCCCTTTCCTGATTTGGTTCATGTGTACAGTAGATAGTTGTAGATACAGTAGATAGTTGAGAGTTACAGTAGATAGATGTAGATACAGTAGATAATGTAGATACAGTAGATAGATGTAGTTACAGTAGATAGATGTAGATACAGTAGATAGATGTAGTTGAGTAGATAGATGTAGCTACAGTAGATAGATGCAGATACAGTAGATAGATGTAGTTACAGTAGATAGATGTAGATACAGATAGATAGATGTAGATACAGTAGATAGATGTAGTTAGGTAGATAGATGTAGATACAGTAGATAGTTGTAGTTACAGTAGATAGATGTAGTTAGAGTAGATGGAGATGTAGATACAGTAGATAGATGTAGATATAGTTACAGTAGATTGATGTAGATACAGTAGATAGATGTAGATACAGTAGATAGATGTAGATACAGTAGATAGTTGTTACAGTAGATAGATGTAGTCAGATTACAGTAGATAGATGTAGATAGATGTAGATACAGTAGATAGTTGTAGTTACAGTAGATAGATGTAGTTAGAGTAGATAGATGTAGATACAGTAGATAGATGTAGATACAGTAGATAGTTGTAGTTAGAGTAGATAGATTAGTTACAGTAGATAGATGTAGATACAGTGTAGTTACAGTAGATAGATGTAGATACAGTAGATAGTTGTAGATACAGTAGATAGGTGTAGATACAGTAGATAGATGTAGATTCAGTAGATAGTTGTAGATAGATGTAGATACAGTAGATAGATGTAGATTCAGTAGATAGTTGTAGATAGATGTAGATACAGTAGATAGATGTAGTTACAGTAGATAGATGTAGATACAGTGAATTAGGTAGATACAGGAGATAGATGTAGTTTCAGTACAAAGTATCTGTCAAAATACTCTTTATCGGGTTTTTCCTTATTTTTACTATTTTCTACATTGTAGAATAATAGTGAAGACATCAAAACTATGAAACAAAACATGGAGTCATGAAGCAACTAAAAAAAACAAATCTAAATATATTGTATATGTTTGATTTTTCAAATGGCCTTGATGACAGCTTTGCACACTCTTGGCATTCTCTCAACCAGCTTCATGAGGTAGTCACCTGGAATGCATTTCATGTCACAGGTGTTAAAATGTAATTCATGGGAAGTCTTTCCTTTTTAATGTGTTTGAGCCAATCAGTTGTGTTGTGACATGGTAGTGGTGGTATACAGAAGACGGCCCTATTTGGTAAAAGACCAAGGTCATTTTATGGCAAGAACAGCTCAAATAAGCAAAGAGAAACGACAGTCCATCATTACTTTAAGACATGACGGTCAGTGTCGAGTAAACATTTCAAAGAGCTTTTAAAGTTTCTTCAAGTGCAGTCGCAAAAACCATCAAGTGCTATGATGAAACTGGCTCTCATGAGGACCGCCACAGGAAAGGAAGACCCAGTGTTACCTCTGCTGCAGAGGATAAATTTCATTAGAATTAACTGCACCTCAGATTGCAGTCCAAATACATTCTTCACAGAGTTCAAGTACAGACACATCTCAACATCAACTGTTCAGAGGAGACCGTGAATCAGGCCTTCATGGTCAAATTGCTGGAAGGAAACCACTACTAAAAGGACACCAATGAGAAGAGACTTGCTTGGGCCAAGAAACACGAGCAATGGACATTTAGACTGGTGGAACAAAACAGAGATGCTTGTTCTAGGTCCCAAGAAACAAAAGAGATCTTCTGTTGAATCTGACAATTAATCTTAATGGTTGTACAGTCGTCTCAAATAAAACTGTGAAGGACTCGGCGTTACTCTGGACCCTGGATCTCTCTTTGAAGAACATATCAAGACCATTTCGAGGACAGCTTTTTTCCATCTACGTAACATTGCAAAAATCAGAAACTTTCTGTCCAAAAATGATGCAGAAAAATTAATCCATGCTTTTGTCACTTCTAGGTTAGACTACTGCAATGCTCTATTTTCCGGCTACCCGGATAAAGCACTAAATAAACTTCAGTTAGTGCTAAATACGGCTGCTAGAATCCTGACTAGAACCAAAAAATTTGATCATATTACTCCAGTGCTAGCCTCTCTACACTGGCTTCCTGTCAAAGCAAGGGCTGATTTCAAGGTTTTACTGCTAACCTACAAAGCATTACATGGGCTTGCTCCTACCTACCTCTCTGATTTGGTCCTGCCGTACATACCTATACGTACGCTACGGTCACAAGACGCAGGCCTCTAATTGTCCCTAGAATTTCTAAGCAAACAGCTGGAGGCAGGGCATGCTCTATAGAGCTCCATTTTTATGGAACGGTCTGCCTACCCATGTCAGAGACGCAAACTCGGTCTCAACCTTTAAGTCTTTACTGAAGACTCATCTTCAGTGGGTCATATGATTGAGTGTAGTCTGGCCCAGGAGTGGGAAGGTGAGCGGAAGGCTCTGGAGCAACGGAGCCGCCCTTGCTGTCTCTCTGGCCGGTTCCCCTTTTTCCACTGCTGATTCTCTGCCTCTAACCCTGTTACGGGGGGCTGAGTCACTGGCTTGCTGAGGCTCGTGCCGTCCCTGGGGGATGCGTCACCTGGGTGGGTTGATTCACTGTTGTGGTCAGCCTGTCTGGTTCCCCCCTTGGGTTAATACCCGTGTCGGAGATCTTTGTGGGCTATACTCGGCCTTGTCTCAGGATGGTAAGTTGGTGGTTGAAGATTTCCCTCTAGTGGTGTGGGGGGCTGTGCTTTGGCAAAGTGGGGTGGGGTTATATCCTTCCTGTTTGGCCCTGTCAGTGTCCTCGGATGGGGCCACAGTCTCCTGACCCCTCCTGTCTCAGCCTCCAGTATTTATGCTGCAGTAGTTTATGTGTCGGGGGGCTAGGGTCAGTTTGTTTATCTGGAGTACTTCTCCTGTCCTATTCGGTGTCCTGTGTAAATCTAAGTGTGCGTTCTCTAATTCTCTCCTTCTCTCTTTCTTTCTCTCTCTCGGAGGACCTGAGCCCTAGAACCATGCCCCAGGACTACCTGACATGATGACTCCTTGCTGTCCCCAGTCCACCTGGCCATGCTGCTGCTCCAGTTTCAACTGGCCTGGGCCCTAGGACCATGTCCCAGGACTACCTGACATGAGGACTCCTTGCTGTCCCCAGTCCACCTGGCCATGCTCCTGCTCCAGTTTCAACTGTTCTGCCTTACTATTATTCAACCATGCTGGTCATTTATGAACATTTGAACATCTTGGCCACGTTCTGTTATAATCTCCACCTGGCACAGCCAGAAGAGGACTGGCCACCCCACATATGCTCTCTCTAATTCTCTCTTTCTTTCTCTCTCTCGGAGGACCTGAGCCCTAGGACCGTGCCCCAGGACTACCTGACATGATGGCTCCTTGCTGTCCCCAGTCCACCTGACTGTGCTGCTGCTCCAGTTTCAACTGTTCTGCCTTATTATTATTTGACCATGCTGGTCATTTATGAACATTTGAACATCTTGGTCATGTTCTGTTATAATCTCTACCCGGCACAGCCAGAAGAGGACTGGCCACCCCACATAGCCCGGTTCCTCTCTAGGTTTCTTCCTAGGTTTTGGCCTTTCTAGGGAGTTTTTTCCTAGCCACCGTGCTTTTACACCTGCATTGTTTGCTGTTTGGGGTTTTAGGCTGGGTTTCTGTACAGCACTTTGAGATATCAGCTGATGTACGAAGGGCTATATAAATAAATTTGATTTGATTTGATTTGATTTGGAAATCTGTCCTTTGGTCTGATGATTTCTGGTTGTGACTTTGTGAGACGCAGAGTAGGTGAACGGATGATCTCCGGATGTGTGGTTCCCACCGTGAAGCATGGAGGAGGAGGAGGAGGTGTGATGGTGTGGGGGTGCTTTTCTGGTGACACTGTCAGTGATTTATTTAGAAATCAAGGCACACTTAACCAGCATGGCTACCACAACATTCTGCAGTGATACACAATCACATCTGGTTTGGGCTTAGTGGGGCTATCATTTGTTTTTCATCAGGACAACGACCCAACACACCTCCAGAATGTGTAAGGGCTATTTGACCAAGAAAGAGAGTGATGGAGTGCTGCATCAGATGACCTGGCCTCCACGATTACACAACCTCAACCCACTTGAGATGGTTTGGGAGGAATCGGACCGCAGAGTGAAGGAAAAGCAGCCAACAAGTGCTCAGCATAATATGGGAACTCCTTCTAGACTGTTGGAAAAGCATTCCAGGTGAAGCTGGTTGACAGAATCCCAAGAATGTGCAAAGCTGTCACCAACTGGCTACTTTGAAGAATCTAAAATATATTTTTAATTTGTTTAACACATTTTTGGTTACTACATGACTCCATATGTGTTATTTCATAGTTTTGATGTCTTCACTATTATTCTACAATGTAGAAAATAGTACAAATAAAAGTCCCTGGAATGAGTAGATGTGTCCCTTACTTCTGACTGATACTGTGGTTCCAGTAGAGTTGATAGATATGAATCAGCAGCCAAGCCCATCCCCTACAGGACTGTACATACACACCCACCACTGTATACACACCTGTCTCATCGCACATGCAAACACACACACACACACAACACACACACACACACACACACACACACACACACACACACACAGACAGACAGACAGACAGACAGACAGACAGACAGACAGACAGACAGACAGACAGACAGACAGACAGACAGACAGACAGACAGACAGACAGACAGACAGACAGACAGACAGACAGACAGACAGACAGACAGACAGACAGACAGACAGACAGACAGACAGACTCACACACACACACACACACACACACACACACACACACACACACACACACACACACACACACCTGTCTCATTCTGTATACCATCATACCTTCACACACCTGTATCATCGCACATGCAAACACACACACACACACACACACACACACACACACACACACACACACACACACACACACACACACACACACACACACGCACACACACACACACACACACACACACCTGTCTCATTCTGTATACCATCATACCTTCACACACCTGTATCATAGCACATACAAACACACACATACCACACACACACACACACACATACCCACACACACACACCAAACACACACACACACACCAAACACACCACACACCACACACACACCACACACACCACACACACACACACACACACACACACACACACACACACACACCAAAAACCGCACCAAACACATCACACACACACCAAACACACACCACACACCACACACACACACGCACACACACACACCAAACACGCCACACACACGCCAGACAATGCCACACACACACACACACACACACACACACACCACACACACACACACACCAGAACACACCACACACACGCAACACCACCACACACACCACACACCACACACACACACACACACACACACACACAAACACACCACACACCAAACACACCACACACACAAACCACACACCACACACACACACACACACACCACACACACACACACACACACACACACACACACACACACACCTGTCTCATCCAGGACCAGTCCGACCTGTCAGGAGAAAAACTCGGTGACACCTCAACGTCTCTGCAGACAGGACGTGACATCGCGCGGCAGGAACGTGCGCGGCGACCACTTCCTGCTGGTGATTCCCCTGGACAGGTTGAGACGGATCTTTACTTCTGGGAAAGGAAGGGTGATGGGACGGCAGCACGTAGGGGTGTCGGGTATCAGGGTGAGACAGACACAATGATTCATCCAGGAAGTCACATCAATATGACAGGAACAGTGGTAATGCCTATCTGATACTCCCAATGTGGACTTGTCTGAATGCCTATCATTGTTGACTCATCGCATACGTATATACTGTACTCTATATCATCTACTGCATCCTTATGTAATACATGTATCACTAGCCACTTTAACTATGCCACTTTGTCTACACACTCATCTCGTAATGTATATACTGTACTCATTAACCATCTACTGTATCTTGCCTATGCTGCTCTGTACCATCACTCATTCATATATCCTTATGTACATATTCTTTATCCCCTTACACTGTGTATAAGACAGTAGTTTTGGAATTGTTAGTTAGATTACTTGTTGGTTATCACTGCATTGTCGGAACAAGAAGCACAAGCATTTCGCTACACTCACATTAACATCTGCTAACCATGTGTATGTGACAAATAAAATGTGATTTGATTTGATTTGATACTCCCATTGTGGACTTGTGTATGCGTGTCATTTCCTTGATTTGAGAAATGATACATCTGTGTCAATACATTCTATCATCGTAATAAAACCCACGGTTGAACTGCTTTGGAAAGTAAAAGGCCTGACGGAGATGAGAAACATGTGTGTGTTGAACCATGTTGTGTTACTGTAAAATCAGTCTAGTTAGGAACCATGTTGTGTTACTGTAAAATCAGTCTAGTTAGGAACCATGTTGTGTTACTGTAAAATCAGTCTAGTTAGGAACCATGATGTGTTACTGTTCAGTCTAGTTAGGAACCATGTTGTGTTACTGTAAAATCAGTCTAGTTAGGAACCATGATGTGTTACTGTAAAATTAGTCTAGTTAGGAACCATGTTGTGTTATGTAAAATTCTAGTTAGGAACCATGATGTGTTACTGTAAAATTAGTCTAGTTAGGAACCATGTTGTGTTAGACCATAGGTTTGTGTTACTGTAAAATTAGTCTAGTTAGGAATATGTTGTGTTTTTGTAAAGGTAGTCCAGTTAGGAACCATGTTGTGTTACTGTAAAATCCCGTCTAGTTAGGAACCATGATGTGTTACTGTAAAATCAGTCTAGTTAGGAACCATGTTGTGTTACTGTAAAATCAGTCTAGTTAGGAACCATGATGTTACTGTAAAATCAGTCTAGTTTAGGAACCATGTTGTGTTACTGTAAAATCAGTCTAGTTAGGAACCACACATGTTGTGTTACTGTAAATCAGTCTAGTTAGGAACCATGATGTGTTACTGTAAAATCAGTCTAGTTAGGAACCACACATGTTGTGCTACTGTAAAATCAGTCTAGATAGAACCACACATTGTTTTACTGTAAAAATCCGTCTAGTTAGGAATGACACATGTTGTGTTACTGTAATATCAGTCTAGTTAGGAACCACACATGTTGTGTTACTGTAAAATCAGTCTAGTTAGGAACCACACATGTTGTGTTACTGTAAAATCAGTCTAGTTAGGAACCATGTTGTGTTACTGTAAAATCCGTCTAGTTTAGGAACCATGTTGTGTTACTGTAAAATCAGTCTAGTTAGGAACCACACATGTTGTGTTACTGTAAAATCAGTCTAGTTAGGAACCATGATGTGTTACTGTAAAATCAGTCTAGTTAGGAACACACATGTTGTGTTACTGTAAAATCAGTCTAGTTAGGAACCACACATGTTGTATTTTACTGTAAAATCATTGAGACAATGATTTATCGGTGACACAAGCCCTGCTCAGATAATCCCTACCATTGAGACAATGATTTATCAGTGACACAAACCCCTGCTCAGATAATCCCTACCATTGAGACAATGATTTATCAGTGACACAAACCCTGCTCAGATAATCCCTAACATTGAGACAATGATTTATCAGTGACACAAACCCTGCTCAGATAATCCCTAACATAAGTAGCCTAAGAAACAAGGTTGATTAAATCAATAACTTACTATTATTAAAGATAACATTCATGCACTGACTACCTCTGAAACTCACTTAGATCTTTGATGATACAGTGGTATCTGTATCTGTACATAGAGGGTGTCTGCCTAAATGACTTAAATGTAATGTAATGTAAATGTTGTTTAATGGAAGCCTCTCCAACATAATCCAGGTAGAATCAGGAATTCCCCAGGGTAGCCGTCTAGGCCCCTTTATAATGTGGATAAATAGTTACCTGTCTAACAGAACACAGAGGGTGTTGTTTAATGGAAGCCTCTCCAACATAATCCAGGTAGAATCAGGAATTCCCCAAGGTAGCCGTCTAGGCCCCTTTATAATGTGGATAAATAGTTACCTGTCTAACAGAACACAGAGGGTGTTGTTTAATGGAAGCCTCTCCAACATAATCCAGGTAGAATCAGGAATTCCCCAGGGTAGCCGTCTAGGCCCCTTTATAATGTGGATAAATAGTTACCTGTCTAACAGAACACAGAGTTTGATGTTTAATGGAAGCCACTCCAACATAATCCAGGTAGAATCAGGAATTCCCTCAGAAATCCAACCTTCTACCTTCAAACTTTCTCTGTGTTCCAGGCCACTGATTGTGTTGTGTAGAATAGTATAGAGTACAGTAGAATAGTATAGAGTACAGTAGAATAGTATAGAGTACAGTAGAATAGTATAGAGTACAGTGGAATAGTATAGAGTACAGTAGAATAGTATAGAGTACAGTAGAATAGTATAGAGTACTTACACTACAGTATATACTAGATCAGGTAAGAGTACAGTAGAATAGTATAGAGTACATTGTTTGCTGTTTGGGGTTTTAGGCTGGGTTTCTGTACAGCACTTTGAGATATCAGCTGATGTACGAAGGGCTATATAAATAAATTTGATTTGATTTGATTTGATTTGATTTGTAGAGGTGTTACTGGACTGGGTAGAACCAGAACACTG
Source organism: Oncorhynchus gorbuscha (assembly GCF_021184085.1). Lineage (NCBI taxonomy): Eukaryota > Metazoa > Chordata > Actinopteri > Salmoniformes > Salmonidae > Oncorhynchus > Oncorhynchus gorbuscha. Next base: position 10,627 of record NW_025753176.1, read on the forward strand.
ATTGTGTAGAGGTGAGGATGGGCCGGGTCGAACCAGAACACGGATTGTGTTGTGTAGAGGTAAGACTGGACCGGGTAGAACCAGAACACTGATTGTGTAGAGGTGAGGCTGGACCGGGTAGAACCAGAATACTGATTGTGTATAGGTGAGACTGGACCAGGTAGAAGCAGAACACTGATTGTGTAGAGGTGAGGCTGGACCGGGTAAAACCAGAATACTGATTGTGTATAGGTGAGACTGGACCAGGTAGAACCAGAACACTGATTGTGTAGAGGTGAGACTGGATCGGGTAGAACCAGAATACTGATTGTGTGTATAGGCAGACTGGACCAGGTAGAACCAGAACACTGATTGCAGAGGTGAGACTGGACCGTGGAACCAGAACACTGATTGTGTTGTGTTGAGGTGAGACTGGACCGGTGGAACCAGAACACTGATCAGGGAAGTTGTGTTGAGGTGAGACTGACCGGTGGAAACCAGAACACTGATCGGTAGAGGTGAGTGACTGGATTCCGGTGGAACCAGAACACTGATCTGTGTAGAGGTGAGGACTGGA
>NW_025753177.1:0-11178 GCF_021184085.1 Oncorhynchus gorbuscha
CAGGGTGAACATGTCAGGGTGAACATGTCAGGAGTAGAACATGTCAGGGTGAACATGTCAGGGTGAACATGTCCAGGGTGAGTCATGTCCAGGGTGAACATGTCAGGGTGGACTGTGTCAGGTGAGTCATGTCAAGGTGAACATGTCAGGGTGAGTCATGTCAGGGTGAACATGTCAGGGTGAGTCATGTCAGGGTGAACATGTCAGGGTAGACATGTCAAGGTAGACATGTCAGGGTGAACTATGTCGGGAGTGAACATGTCCAGGGGTGAACATGTCAGGGTGACATGTCAGGTGAACATCAGCAAGGTGAATCCATGTCAGGGTGAACATATCCAGTTGAACATCATCAGGGTGAACATGTCAGGGTGAGTCATGTCAGGGTGAACATGTCAAGGTGAACATGTCAAGGTGAACATGTCAGGGTGAACATGTCAAGGTGAACATGTCAAGGTGAACATGTCAGGGTGAACATGTCAAGGTGAACATGTCCAGGGCTGAGTCATGTCAGGGTAGACATCTCAAGGTGAACATGTCCGAGGTGAACATGTCAGACTGAACATGTCAAGGTGAACATCAGGGTGAACATCAAAGTGGGCATGTCAGGTAGGCATGTCGGTGTTTATCAGGTGAACATGTCCAAATTGAACATGTCAAGGTGAACATGTCAGGGTGAACATGTCAGGGTGAACATGTCAGGGTGAACATGTCAGGGTGAGTCATGTCAAGGTGAACATGTCAGGGTGAGTCATGTCAGGGTGAACATGTCAGGGTGAGTCATGTCAGGGTGAACATGTCAGGGTGAGTCATGTCAGGGTGAACATGTCAGGGTGAGTCATGTCAGGGTGAACATGTCAGGGTGAGTCATGTCAGGGTGAACATGTCAGGGTGAGTCATGTCAGGGTGAACATGTCAGGGTGAACATGTCAGGGTGAACATGTCAGGGTGAACATGTCAGGGTATTGAACATGTCAGGGTGAACATGTCAGGGTGAACATGTCAGGGTGAACATGTCAGGGTGAACATGTCAGGGTGAGTCATGTCAGAGGTGAACATGTCAGGGTGAACATGTCAGGGTGAACATGTCGGGTAGCATGTCAGGGTGAGTCATGTCAGGGTGAACATGTCAAGGTGAACATGTCAGGGTGAACATGTCCAGGGTGAGTCATGTCAGGGTGAACATGTCAGGGTGAACTATGCTGCAAGGTAGACATGTCAGGGTGAACATGTCAGGGTGAATCATGTCAGGGTGAACATGTCAGGGTGAACATGTCAGGGTGAACATGTCAAGGTGAACATGTCAGGGTGAGTCATGTCAGGGTGAACATGTCAGGGTGAATATGTCAAGGTGAACATGTCAGGGTGAACATGTCAGGTGAACATGTCAGGGTGAACATGTCAGGGTGAGCCGCGTCAGGGTGAGCCCATGTCAGGGTGAGTCATGTCAGGGTGAACATGTCAGGGTGAGTCATGTTGTGGGTGAACATGTCAAGGTGAACATGTCAGGTGAACTGTCAGGGTGAACATGTCAAGGTGAACATGTCAGGGTGAACATGTCAAGGTGAGTCATGTCAGGGTGAACATGTCAGGGTGAACATGTCAAGGTGAACATGCAGGGTGAAACATGTCAAGGTGAGGTCATGTCAGGGTGAACATGTCAAGGTGAACATGTCAAGGTGAACATGTCAGGGTGAACATGTCAGGTGAGTCATGTCAGGGTGAACATGTCAGGGTGAACATGATCAGGGTGAACATGTCAAGGTGAGTCATGTCAGGGTGAGACATGTCAGGGTGAATACAATAGGGTGAACAGACATGTCAGGGTGAATATGTCAAGGTGAGTCATGTCAGGTGAACATGTCAGGGTGAACATGTCAGGGTGAGTCATGGAGCGGGAGCTCACACTGGTTCCTTCCTGTACAGGAACTAATGATGTCTCAACCTGGCATGTTATGGTTGGCTGTTATGGTTAACTCTCTCGTGATGAGTGCAGCCTGAGAGAGGAGTTCAAATGTCACGGTTCTCCAACCATGAGGATATCGTTTGGTCCAAGACTAGTGGTATTCAAACGTTTTCCGTGACCCAAATCTACTGAAACAACCCTTCAACTCGCACATTTGATTTTTACATCGACAAATAAACCTTTATCAAAAAGAAAAACAAACCAATAAATACATTTACTCAATAAAGTTGTATCTTTCAAAATATCTTTCTCAAAAACATTTGTATATTGTTCCTTACAATAATATGTACTCTTATAAAAGGTATTTTATATATATATATATATATATATATATATATATATATATATATATATATATATATATATATATATATATATATATATATACTAAACTAAAATATAAACATGTAAAGTGTTGGTCAGATGTTTTAACTGTTCTGCCTTGTTATTATTCGACCATGCTGGTCATTTATGAACATTTGAACATCTTGGCCATGTTCTGTTATAATCTCCACCCGGCACAGCCAGAAGAGACTGGCCACCCCATATGCTCTCTCTAATTCTCTCTTTCTTTCTCTCTCCAGAGGGACCTGAGCCCTAGGACCGTGCCCCAGGACTACTTGACCACTGATGACTCCTTGCTGTCCCGGTCCACCTGACTGTGCTGCTGCTCCAGTTTCAACTGTTCTGCCTTCCTATTATTTGACCATGCTGGTCATTTATGAACATTTGAACATCTTGGCTATGTTCCTGTTATCACCCGGCACAGCCAGAAGAGGATGTACCCACATAGCCCTGGTTCCTCTCTAGGTTTTCTTCCTAGGTTTTGGCCTTTCTGGGAGTTTTTCCTAGCCACCGTGCTTCTACCTGCATTGCTTGCTGTTTGGGGTTTTTAGGCTGGGTTTCTGTACAGCACTTGAGATATCAGCTGATGCACGAAGGGCTATATAAATACATTTGATTTGTTTTGATTTGATTTGATATTTGCACAAAAAAGATTATTTCTCTCAAATTTTGTGCAGAAATGTGTATACATCCCTGTTAGTAAGCCCTTCACCTTTGCCAAGATAAGCCAGCCACCAGGTGTGGCATATCAAGAAGCTAATTGAACAGCATGATCATTACAGAGGTGCACCTTGTGCTGGGGACAATAAAAGGTCACTCTAAAATGTGCAGTTTTGTCACACAACACAATGTCACAGTTATCTCAAGTTTTGAGGGAGTGTGCAACTGGCGTGCTGACTGCAGGAATGTCCACCACAAGCGTTGTTTTAGAGAATTTGGCGGTACGTTCAACCGGCCTCACAACCGCAGACCACACGTAACCACCCAGGACCTCAACATCCGGCTTCTTCACCTGCGGGTTCGTCTTAGACCAGCAAGCCGGATAGTGGATGAAACTGAGGAGTATTTCTGTCTATAATGAAGCCCTTTTGTGGGGAAAAACTCAGACGACTTTGAATACCACTGTTTGAGACAGAGGTTTGAGCTAGAGGTCCCTAGTCATCAGGTCCCTAGCCATGAGGTCCCTAGCCATGAGGTCCCTAGCCATGAGGTCCCTAGCCATGAGATCCCTAGCCATGAGGTCCTAGCCAGAGATCCCGAGCCATGGGTCCCTAGCCACGAGGTCCCTAGTCATGAGGTCCCTGGCCCCAGAGGTCCCTAGCCAGAGATCCCGAGCCACGAGGTCCTAGCCACGAGGTCCCTAGTCATGAGGTCCTAAGCCATGAGGTCCCTAGCCATGAGGTCCTGCCATGAGGTCCCTAGTCATGAGATCCCTAGCATGAGGTCCCTAGCCATGAGGTCCCTAGCCAGAGATCCAGCCAGAGGTCCCCAGCCACGAGGTCCCTAGTCATGAGGTCCCTAGCCATGAGGTCCCTAGCCATGAGATCCTAGCCATGAGGTCCCTAGCCAGAGGTCCCTAGCCATGAAGGTCCCTAGCCATGAGATCCCTAGCCATGAGATCCCTAGCCAGATCCCTAGCCATGAGGTCCCTAGCCAGAGGTCCCTAGCCATGAAGGTCCCTAGCCATGAGATCCCTAGCCATGAGATCCCTAGCCATGAGGTCCTAGCCATGAGGTCCCCTAGCCATGAGGTCCCTAGCCATGAGGTCCCTAGCCAGAGGTCCCTAGCCATGAAGGTCCCTAGCCAGATCCCTAGCCATGAGTCCCCTAGCCATGAGGTCCTAGCCATGAGATCCTAGCCATGAGGTCCCCTAGCCATGAGGTCCCTAGCCATGAGATCCCTAGCCATGAGGTCCCTAGCCATGAGGTCCCTAGCCATGAGATCCCTAGCCATGAGGTCCCTAGCCATGAGGTCCCTAGCCAGAGATCCCGAGATGAGGTCCCTAGCCACGAGGTCCCCATGAGGTCCCTGGCTAGAGGTCCCTAGCCAGAGATCCCGAGCCATGAGGTCCCTAGCCACGAGGTCCCTAGTCATGAGGTCCCTAGCCATGAGATCCCTAGCCATGAGGTCTCTAGCCATGAGGTCCTAGTCATGAGATCCCTAGCCATGAGATCCCTAGCCATGAGGTCCCCAGAGATCCCGAGCCATGAGGTCCCTAGCCATGAGGTCCCTAGTCCCCTAGCCACGAGGTCCTTGGCCATGAGGTCCCTAGCCATGAGATCCCTAGCCATGAGGTCCCTAGCCAGAGGTCCCTAGCCATGAGGTCCCTAGCCATGAGATCCTAGCCATGAGATCCCTAGCCATGAGATCCCTAGCCATGAGGTCCCTAGCCATGAGGTCCCTAGCCATGAAGGTCCCTAGCCATGAGGTCCCTAGCCATGAGATCCCTAGCCATGAGGTCCCTAGCCATGAGGTCCCTAGCCATGAGGTGCCCTAGCCATGAGGTCCCTAGCCATGAGGTCCCTATCCATGTGGTCCCTAGCCATGAGGTCCCTAGCCATGAGGTCCCTAGCCATGAGGTGCCTAGCCATGAGGTGCCTAGCCATGGGGTCCCTAGCCATGAGGTGCCTAGCCATGAGGTCCCTAGCCATGAGGTCCCTAGCCATGAGGTCCCTAGCCATGAGGTCCCTAGCCATGAGATCCCTAGCCATGAGGTCCCTAGCCATGAGGTCCCTAGCCATGAGGTCCATAGCCATGAGGTCCCTAGCCATGAGGTCCCTAGCCATGAGGTGCCTAGCCATGAGGTCCCTAGCCATCAGGTCCCTAGCCATGAGGTCCCTAGCCATGAGGTCCCTAGCCATGAGGTCCCTAGCCAGAGGTCCTTAGCCATGAGGTCCCTAGCCATAGATCCCTAGCCATGAGGTCCCTAGCCATGAGGTCCCTAGCCATGAGGTGCCTAGCCATGAGGTCCCTAGCCATGAGGTCCCTAGCCATGAGGTCCCTAGCCATGAGGTCCCTAGCCATGAGGTGCCTAGCCATGAGGTCCCGTCCTGAGATCCCTGGCCATGAGGTCCCTAGCCATGAGGTCCCTAGCCATGAGGTCCCTAGCCATGAGGTCCCTAGCCATGAGGTCCCTAGCCAGAGGTCCCTAGCCATGAGGTCCCTAGCCACGAGGTCCCTAGCCACGAGGTCCCTAGCCACGAGGTCCCTAGCCACGAGGTCCCTAGCCACGAGGTCCCTAGCCACGAGGTCCCTAGCCATGAGGTCCCTAGCCATGAGGTCCCTAGCCACGAGGTCCCTAGCCACGAGGTCCCTAGCCACGAGGTCCCTAGCCATGAGGTCCCTAGCCATGAGGTCCCTAGCCATGAGGTCCCTAGCCATGAGGTCCCTAGCCATGAGATATGCGGAACAAATCCGAGGTTGGAGATTCATGGTAATTGTAGTCCGTGGTTATAACCTGGTTTAAGCATGTTCTATTAGCACTGTACAAGCCGTTAGCTTGGTTAATACACCTACTTGCAGGCCGTGGTTAGCGTAGCCTAGCCCCAGCTGTCTGCAGGCCACCATGGCCTCCTTGGTGCCCCAGGCCTCCACAGATCAGCCCCCAGCTCCTGGTCCCGTTAGCCTCTGTGCTCAGCACCTCCACCCGCCCCTCATACCGCGTGGGCCCCCTGTCAGGCGGATCTGTGGTTGGGCAGACGGGTTAGAAGCGGAGGGCAGGGGAGTGTGTGGATTGGGGGTTAGTATGAGCGTGGTCTGGCTGAACACAGGGCGTTTATCCAGACATACAGCACTTTGATTCAATCAGTTCTGCCTTAACCCTTCGATAACCGACAACTGCATAGCAGTTTAGGCGATGTCGGAGGCGGAACTGCGGTAAATCAGCAAGCAGCTCCCGCCGTTATCCCTATTGCGGACGTTGCCATTGGACGTTGCCATTGGACGTTGCCATTGGACGTTGCCATTGGACGTTGCCATTGGACGTTGCCATTGGATGTTGCCATTGGACGTTGCCATTGGATGTTGCCATTGGATTAGTAATAATCCCACATAGCCTTGATACAATTTGGAACAGTGGAATGTTGTAAACTTTAACACAGTTCCACCTCTGTCACTGCCAAAATCACAGCAATGCGGGAGTCAGCTATCTGTTAAGGCTCGATCTGATTGAATCTCTGGCATCCATATGGCGCCCTATTCCCTATAATGTACTACTTACCAGGGCCCATAGGGCTTTGATCAACAGTAGTGCACTTTGTAGGGATTAGGGTGCATTTGGGACGGATACTTTGATTTAGGGGTTAAAGGCATGTGTTTGGTGAGAGTAAAGGACGCCATTACACACATCACATAGTCAGGATGCGTCCAGGTTTACGTCTCTCATCACAATACTACTAACATTGTATTGAACATTACTGAGGCAAACACTCCTGCTCGATCAGGAATCTATTACCAATGTCAACACGGCATTAATCAATAAACACTTTAAGATTCACAGTAAACAATATATCCCCCTCTTTGCTAAACTAAATTACTTGACTAAACTTTTACTTAGTCTGTTCTCTATGATCATATTAACATAATTTTATCACTAAAACAGGATATGATAATGACTGCAATGAACAGAACATAACAGAATAGAATAGAACAGAACAGAACAGAACAGAACAGAACAGAACAGAATAGAACAGAATAGAACAGAACAGAACAGAATAGAACAGAACAAAATAGAACATAACAGAACAGAACAGAATAGAACAGAATAGAACAGAATAGAACAGAACAGAACAGAATAGAACAGAACAAAATAGAACATAACAGAACAGAATAGAACATAACAGAACAGAACATAATAGAAAAGAACAGAATAGAACATAACAGAACAGAACAGAATAGAACAGAATAGAACAGAACAGAACAGAACAGAATAGAACAGAACAGAACAGAATAGAACAGAACAGAACAGAATAGAACAGAATAGAACAGAATAGAACAGAACATAACAGAACAGAATAGAACATAACAGAACAGAATAGAACAGAATAGAACAGAATAGAACAGAACAGAATAGAATAGAACAGAATAGAACAAAACATAATAGAACATAACAGAACAGAATAGAACAGAATAGAACAGAATAGAACAGAACAGAACAGAACAGAATAGAACATAACAGAACAGAATAGAATAGAACATAACATAATAGAATAGAACAGAATAGAACAGAAACATAATAGAACAGAACAGAACAGAATAGAATAGAACAGAACATAATAGAATAGAACAGAATAGAACATAACAGAACAGAACATAATAGAACATAACAGAATAGAACAGAATAGAATAGAACATAACATAATAGAATAGAAATAGAACATAACAGAATAGAACAGAACATAATAGAACATAATAGAACAGAATAGAACAGAACAGAACAGAATAGAACAGAACAGAATAGAACAGAACATAATAGAACATAACAGAACAGAATAGAATAGAACATAACATAATAGAATAGAACAGAATAGAACATAACAGAATAGAATAGAACAGAACATAATAGAACATAATAGAAAAGAACAGAACAGATCAGAATAGAACAGAATAGAACAGAACAGAGATAAGTAGTTAGTCTCTGACCGAGTTCTCCAGAGCCATGTATGGCGTGTTGCACCTCACAGCGGCGTCTTCTACATGTTGGCAGTCCTCTGAGGTTATGTTCTTAAAGCCGCAGTTCCACATAGACTTCTCCGTCCCCAGACACAGGACCTCATTCATGTGGATAGGACCCATCCCTAAAGACACACACAGACACACACAGACACACCAGTGGCGGTCGCCGACGTTTAAGATGAGGGAGGATATCGGATGACTGTCATTCATATTCCATTCACCCAGTTCAATGTAACAGTGACAGGTTTAGGTTACTGTCATTCATATTCACCCAGTTCAATGTAACAGTGACAGGTTTAGGTTACTGTCATTCACCCAGTTCAATGTAACAGTGACAGGTTTAGGTTACTGTCATTCATATTCACCCAGATCAATGTAACAGTGATAGGTTTAGGTTACTGTCATTCATATTCACCCAGTTCAATGTAACAGTGACAGGTTTAGGTTACTGTCATTCATATTCACCCAGTTCAATGTAACAGTGACAGGTTTAGGTTACTGTCATTCATATTCACCCAGTTCAATGTAACAGTGACAGGTTTAGGTTACTGTCATTCACATTCACCCAGTTCAATGTAACAGTGACAGGTTTAGGTTACTGTCATTCACCCAGTTCAATGTAACAGTGACAGGTTTAGGTTACTGTCATTCACCCAGTTCAATGTAACAGTGACAGGTTTAGGTTACTGTCATTCATATTCACCCAGTTCAATGTAACAGTGACAGGTTTAGGTTACTGTCATTCACCCAGTTCAATGTAACAGTGACAGGTTTAGGTTACTGTCATTCATATTCACCCAGTTCAATGTAACAGTGACAGGTTTAGGTTACTGTCATTCATATTCACCCAGTTCAATGTAACAGTGACAGGTTTAGGTTACTGTCATTCATATTCACCCAGTTCAATGTAACAGTGACAGGTTTAGGTTACTGTCATTCATATTCACCCAGTTCAATGTAACAGTGACAGGTTTAGGTTACTGTCATTCACCCAGTTCAATGTAACAGTGACAGGTTTAGGTTACTGTCATTCATATTCCATTCACCCAGTTCAATGTAACAGTGACAGGTTTAGGTTACTGTCATTCACCCAGTTCAATGTAACAGTGACAGGTTTAGGTTACTGTCATTCACCCAGTTCAATGTAACAGTGACAGGTTTAGGTTACTGTCATTCACCCAGTTCAATGTAACAGTGACAGGTTTAGGTTACTGTCATTCACCCAGTTCAATGTAACAGTGACAGGTTTAGGTTACTGTCATTCATATTCACCCAGTTCAATGTAACAGTGACAGGTTTAGGTTACTGTCATTCACCCAGCTCAATGTAACAGTGATAGGTTTAGGTTACTGTCATTCATATTCCATTCACCCAGTTCAATGTAACAGTGACAGGTTTAGGTTACTGTCATTCACCCAGTTCAATGTAACAGTGACAGGTTTAGGTTACTGTCATTCACCCAGTTCAATGTAACAGTGACAGGTTTAGGTTACTGTCATTCACCCAGTTCAATGTAACAGTGACAGGTTTAGGTTACTGTCATTCACCCAGTTCAATGTAACAGTGACAGGTTTAGGTTACTGTCATTCATATTCACCCAGTTCAATGTAACAGTGACAGGTTTAGGTTACTGTCATTCACCCAGTTCAATGTATCAGTGACAGGTTTAGGTTACTGTCATTCATATTCACCCAGTTCAATGTAACAGTGACAGGTTTAGGTTACTGTCATTCACCCAGTTCAATGTAACAGTGACAGGTTTAGGTTACTGTCATTCACCCAGTTCAATGTAACAGTGACAGGTTTAGGTTACTGTCATTCATATTCACCCAGTTCAATGTAACAGTGACAGGTTTAGGTTACTGTCATTCATATTCACCCAGTTCAATGTAACAGTGACAGGTTTAGGTTACTGTCCATTCACCCAGTTCAATGTAACAGTGACAGGTTTAGGTTACTGTCATTCATATTCACCCAGTTCAATGTAACAGTGACAGGTTTAGGTTACTGTCATTCATATTCACCCAGTTCAATGTATCAGTGACAGGTTTAGGTTACTGTCATTCACCCAGTTCAATGTAACAGTGACAGGTTTAGGTTACTGTCATTCACCCAGTTCAATGTAACAGTGACAGGTTTAGGTTACTGTCATTCACCCAGTTCAATGTATCAGTGACAGGTTTAGGTTACTGTCATTCATATTCACCCAGTTCAATGTAACAGTGACAGGTTTAGGTTACTGTCATTCACCCAGTTCAATGTCAACAGTGACAGGTTTGAGGTTACTGTCATTCACCCAGTTCAATGTTAACAGTGACAGGTTTAGGTTACTGTCATTCACCCAGTTCAATGTAACAGTGACAGGTTTAGGTTACTGTCATTCACCCAGTTCAATGTAACAGTGACAGGTTTAGGTTACTGTCATTCATATCACCCAGTTCAATGTAACAGTGACGGGTTTAGGTTACTGTCGTTCATATTCACCCAGTTCAATGCTAACAGTGACAGGTTTAGGTTACTGTCATTCATATTCACCCAGTTCAATGTAACAGTGACAGGTTTAGGATACTGTACTATTCACCCAGTTCAATGTAACAGTGACAGGTTTGAGGTTACTGTCATTCACCCAGTTCAATGTAACAGTGACAGGTTTAGGTTACTGTCATTCACCCAGTTCAATGTAACAGTGACAGGTTTAGGTTACTGTCATTCATATTCACCAAGTTCAATGTAACGTGACAGGTTTAGGTTACTGTCATTCATATTCACCCAGTTCAATGTAACAGTGACAGGTTTAGGTTACTGTCATTCATATTCACCCAGTTCAATGTAACAGTGACAGGTTTAGGTTACTGTCATTCATATTCACCCAGTTCAATGTAACAGTGACAGGTTTAGGTTACTGTCATTCATATTCACCCAGTTCAATGTAACAGTGATAGGTTTAGGTTACTGTCATTCACATTCACCCAGTTCAATGTAACAGTGACAGGTTTAGGTTACTGTCATTCGACCCAGTTCAATGTAACAGGAGCAGGTTTACATGATACTCTAATGTTCCCTATACCCATCATGAGGTTACTACAACCTAGCTTATGAATGAATGTTTACAACGTAGGTGCACACAGGTCGAGAGAATTTGATCAATCAAGGTGTCAGATCAATCAGGTGTCAGACAGTGACACGCTCAGTACCAC
>NW_025753178.1:0-11176 GCF_021184085.1 Oncorhynchus gorbuscha
TCTCTCGTTTCCTCGCTCTCTCGCTCTCGCTGCGCTTTCTTCTCTCGCTTCTCTCGCTTTCCCTCTCTCTCTCGTCTCTCTACCCCTCGCTCTCTCTCTTCGCCCCTCTCTCTCTCGCTTTCCATACCCCTCTCTCTTCGCTCTCTCCCTCTTTCTTCGCTGTCTCCTCTCTCCGCCCTCTCTCTTTCGCTTCTCTCTTCGCCTCTCTTCGCTGTCTCCTCTCTCTCCGCTCTCTCCCTCTCTCTTCTCACGCCTTCTCCCCTCTCTCGCTTCCTTCCCTCTCCTCTCTCTCGTTTCCCTCTTCGCTCCCCCCCTCTGCGCTCTCCTCCCCTCCTCTCGCTTCTCTCCTCCTCCCTTCGCTCCCCTCTACGCCCCTCCTCTCTCGCCCTCTCTACTCCCCCCTCTCTCGCTTCCTCTCTACCCTCTCTTCGCTCTCTCCCTCTCCCGCTGTCGCTCTCCCTCTTCTCGCTCTCCTCTCGCACTCTCCCGCTGTCTCTCTCCCTCTTCTCCCCTTCGCTCTCTCCCCCTTCGCTTCTCTCTCTCTTCGCTTTCTCCCTTCTTCGCTTCGTCTTCTCTCTCTTTCGCTTCTTCCTCTTCTTCTTCGCTCCTCTTCTCTCTCTTTCGCTTTCTTCTCTCTTCGTTTCTCTTCGCTTTCTCCCCTCTCTCGTCTTCGTCTTCTCCTCTTCGCTTTCCCTCTTCGCTCTTCTCCGCCTCTTCGCTTTCTCCTCTTCGCTTTCTTCCTTTCTTCGCTCTTTCCTCTTTCTTTCGCTTTTCTCTCTTTCTTCTTCGTTTTTCTTTCCTTTCTTTCTTTCTTTCGTTTTCTTTCCTCTTTCTTTCTTTCGTTTCTTTCGCTTTCTCCTCTCTCTTTCTTCGTTTGCTTCCCTTTCTCTTCGCCTTCTTTCTTCGCTTTTTCTCCCTTTCTTTCGCTTTCCCTCTCTTTCTTTCGCTTTCTTTCCTCTTTCTTTCTTGTTTCTCTCTTTCTTTGCTTCGTCTCTCTTTCTTTCGTCGCTTTCTTTCTCTTTCGTTTTCCCCTTGCTTTCGCTTCGCTCTTCCTTCTTCTTTGTTTTCCTCTCTTCGCTTTCCTTCTTCGCTTTCGTCCCTCTTTCTTCGCTTCTTTCGTCTCTTTCTTTCGCTTTCTCTGCTTTCTTCTTTCTGCTTTCCTCTTTCTTCCGCTTTCTCGTCTTTCTTCTCTTCTTCGCTTTCTCTCGTCTTTCGCTTTCTTCTCTCTTCTTCGTCTTTCTTCTTCGCTTTCTCTCGTCTTTCGCTCTCTTCTCTCGTTCTCGCTTTCCTTCGCTCTCTCTTTGTCTCTTCTTTTCTGCTTTCTCTCTCTCTCTTCTCTCTCTCTCTTTCTTCGCTTTCTCTCGCTTTCTCTTCGTCTTCTCTTCGCTTTCTCTCTCTTCTCTTCGCTTTCTCTCTCTCTCTTCGCTCTCTCTCTCGCTTTTCTCTCTCTCTTCGCTTTCCTCTTCGCTTCTCTTCTCTCTTCGCTTTCTTCGTTTCCTCTCTCTCTTCCTCTTCTGCTTTCCTTTCTTCGCTCTCTCTCTCTTCGCTTTCTCTTCGCTTCTCTCTTCTCTTCTTCTCTCTCTCTTCTCTCTCGTCTTCTCTCTTTCTTCGCTCTCTCTCTCTGCTTTCTCTCTTCCTCTCGCTTTCTCTCTTCTCTCTTCCTCTCTTCGTTTCCTTCTCTCTCTTCGCTTTCCTCTCTCTCTCTCGCTCTCCTCTCTTCGTCTTCTCTCTCGCTTTCTCTCTCGCTTTCTCTCGTCTCCTCTCTCTCGCTTTCCTTCTCTCTCTCGCTTCCGTTTCTTCTCTCTCGCTTCTCTCTCTTCTCGTCTTCTCTCTCTCTCTTTCTCTCTCTCTCTCTCGCTCTCCTCTCTCGCTCTCTCTCTCTCTCGCCTTCTCTCTCTCTCTGCTCTCTCTCCTCTCTCTCTCTCTCTCTCTCGTTCTCTCTCTCTCTCTCTCTCTCTCTCTCTCGCCTTCTCTCTCTCTCTCTTCGTCTTCTCTCTCTCTCTCGCTTTCTCTCTCTCTCTCGCTTCTCTCTCTCTCTCTCGCTTTCTCTCTCTCTCTCTCTCTCTCTCTCTCTCTCGCTTCTCCTGCTTTTGCTCTCGCTCTCTCTGCTTCTCTCTCTCTCTCTCGCTCTCTCTTTCTCTCTCTCTCTGCTCCCTCTCTCTCGCTCTCCTCTCTCGTCTCTGCTCCCTCCCTCTCTCGCTCTCTCTCTCTCTCGCTCTCTCTCCTCTCTCTCTCTCTTCTCTCTCGTCTCTCTCTTCTCCCTCTCGTCCCTCTCTCCTCTCTCGTCCTCTCCCTCTCTCGCTTCTCTCTCTCTCTCGCTTCCTCTCTCTCCCTCTCTGCTCTCTCGCTTCTCTCTCCTCTCGCTTCTCTCCGCCTCTCTCGCTTCCTCTCTCGCCTCCTCTCTCTCTCTCTCGCTTCTCCCCTCTCTCTCGCTTCCTCTCTCCCTCTCTTCGCTCTCTTCCCTCTCTCTGCTCTCTCTCCTCCTTCTCTCGCTCTCTCTCTCTCTCTCCCTCTCGCTCTCTCTCCTCCCCTCTTCTCTCCCTCGCTCTCTCTCGCTTCTCTTCCCTCTTCTCTTCGCTTCTTCTCTCTCTCTCTTCTCGCTTCTCTCTTCTTCTCTCTCGCTCTTCTCCCTCTTCGCTTTCCTCTCTCTTCGCTTCTCTCTCTCTCTCTCTCGTTTCTCTTCTCTCTCTCTCGCTTCTCTCTCTCTCGCTTTCTCTCTCTCTCTTCGCTTTCTCTCTCTTCGCTTTCCCTCTTCGTCTCTCTCTCTTCGCTTTCTCTCTCTTCTCTCTCGCTTCTCTTGCTCTCTCTCTCTTTCTTTCGCTTTCTCTCGCTCTCGCTTTCTCTCTTTCTCTCGCTTTCTTCTCTCTTCTCGCTTTCTCTCTCTCTTTCGCTTTCTTCTCTTCGCTTTCCTCTCTGTCTTCGCTTTCTCTTTCGCTTTCTCTTCGCTTTCTCTCTTCGCTCTCTCTCTCTCTCTTCGCTTTCTTCTCTCGTCTTCTTTCTGTCTCGCTCTCGCTTTCTCTCTCTCTCGCTTTCTCTCTCTCTCTCTCGCTTCTCTCTTCTCTCTCGCTTTCTCTCTCTGTCGCTTTCCCTCTCTCGCTTTCTCTCTCTTCTCTTCGCTGTCTTCTCTTCCGCTTTCTTCGCTTTCTCTCTTCGCTTTCTTCTCTCTCCTTCTCTTTCTCTCTCGCTCTCTCGCTTTCTCTCTCTCGCTCTCTTCTCTCGCTTCTCTCTCTCGCTCTCCTCTCGCTTCTCTCTCGCTTTCTCTTCGTCTTCTCGCTTCTCTCTCGCTTTCTTCTCTCTCTCTCGCTTCTCTCTCCTCTCGCTCTCTCTCTCTCTCTCTTCTCTCTCGCTCTTCTCTCTCTGTCTCTCTCTTCTCTCGTCTCTCGCTCTCTCTCTCTCGCTTTCTCCTCTCTCGCTTTTCTCCTCTCTCGTCTTCTCTCCCCTCTCGTCTTCCTCTCTCTCTCGCTTCTCCTCGCTCTCTTCTTCTCGCTTTCCTCTTCGCCTTCTCTTCGCTTTCCCTTCTTCGCTTTCTCTCTCTCGCTTCTCTCTCTCGTCTTTCTCTTCTCTGTCTCTCTTCTCTCGCTTCTCTCTCTCTCGCTTTCTCTCGCTTCTCTCGCTCTCTCTCGCTTTCTCTCTTCGCTTCTTCGCTTTCTCTTCGCTTTCTCGCTTTCGTTCTTTCTTCGCTTTCTCTCTCGCTTTCTCTTCGCTTTCTTTCTTTCGCTTTCTCTTCGCTTTCGTCTTCGCTTTCTCTTCGCTTTCTTCGTTCTTCGCTTTCTCGCTTCTCTTCTTCGTTTCTTCTTCGCTTCTTCGCTTTCTCGCTTTCTTCGCTTTCTTTCGTCTTCGCTTTCGCTTTCTCTCTTCGCTTCTCTCTTCGCTTTCGCTTTCGCTTTCTTTCTCTTCGCTTTCTTCTCTCGCTTTCGTTCTCTTTCGCTTTCTTTCGCTTTCTTCTCTTCGCTTTCTTTCTTTCTTTCGCTTTCTCTCTCTTCGCTTTCTTCCTCTCTTTCTCATTAACTGTCTCGCTCTCTCTGTTTCTTCTCTCTCTCTGTCTCGCTCTCTCTCTCTCTCGCTAATCCTCTCTCTGTCTCGCCCTTCTCTCTGTCTCCTCTCTTTCTCTCCCGATCAACCTGCTCTCTTTCTTCTCTTCTCTCTCTCTTTCTTCGCTCTGTCTTCTCTCTTCGCCAATCCCTTTCTCTTCGCCTTCTGTTTTCTGTTCGCTTTCATCGCCTCTTCTTCGCTGTTCGCCTTCTTCTTCGCTTTCGCTTTCTCTTTCGTTCGCCTTCTTGTCTTCGCTTTCGCTTTTCACTTTCTCGCTTTCGCACAACCTTCGCTTTCGCCGCTTTCTTGTCTTCGCCTCTCGCTTTCAACCTCTCTCTCAACCTCTTCTGTTCAAGCCAATCTCTCTCTCTCGTTTCGATCAACCTCTCGCTCTTCTCTCGCCAATTGCCTTCGCTTCAACCTTCTCTTCGCTTTCTTCTTCGCCGCTTTCAACGTCTCTTCGCTTCTTCGCTGTCTTTCGCTTCGCTTCTTTCTCTCGCTTTTCGCTCTCTATCCCGCTTGCTCGCTTGTTTTCGCTGTCTCTTCTTCCCTTCGATCTCTCCCTTCTCGCTTCGCTGTCTCTCTCTTCCCTCTTCTCCTTCTTTCTTCTTCGCTTGTTTCTTCGCTTGTCTCTCTTCGCTTGTTTCTCGCTTGTCTTTCTTTCTCTTTCGCTTGTTCCTTTTCTTCGCTTGTCTTTCTCTTCGGGCTTGTTCTTTCTCTCTTCGCTTGTCTCTCGCTTTCGTTCGCTTCTTTCTTCGCTTGTGTCTTCTTCGCTTCTCTTCTTTTTTGTTTTCTTCTCTTTTCTCTTCGCTTTCCCTTTCGCTTGTCTTTTCTTCTCGCTTCCTGTCTTCTTCGCTTTTCTTCGCTTTCTTCTCCTTCGCCTGTCTGTCCGCTTCGTCTTCGCTTTCTCCTTCGTCTTCGCCTTTCTTCGTCTTTCTCCTCTCTCTTCTTCTTTCGCTTCTTTCGCTCTTGTCTCTCGCTTCTTCTTCTTCTCTGTTTCGTTTGTCTTCGCTTTCTGTTCCTTTCGCTTTCTCTTCTTCTTCGCTTGTTCTTCCTCGCTTTCTCTTCGCTTGTCTTTCTTCGCTTCTCCTCTTTCGTCAGTTCGCTTGTCTCTTTCGCTTGTTCGTTCGCTTGTCTTCGCTTTCGTCTTCTCTTGCTCTTGCTCTCTCGCTTGTCTCTCTTCGCTTTCTGTCTTCTTTCTCGCTTCTGTCTTCGCTTTCTCTGTCGCTTTCTTCTTGTTTTCTCTCTCTGTCGCTTTTCTTCTGTCTCTGTCTTCGCTTGTCTCTTGTCTTCTTTCGCTTGTCTCTTCTTCGCTTTGTCTCGCTGTTCCGCTTTCGCTTGTCTTTCGCTTGTCCTCTTTTCTTCTCGCTTCGCTTCTCTCTGTCTTCGCTTGTTCTTCTCTTCGTCTTGTCTCTCTTTCTTCGCTTGTTCTCTTCTTCGCTCTTTGTCTCTTCGCTTCTTTCGCTTCGCTTCTCTTCGCTTTCTTGTCTGTCTTCTGTCTTCGCTCTGTCTTGTCTCTCGCTTTTGTCTCTCTCGCTTGTTCTCTCTCGCTCTGTCTTTCTTCGCTTGTCTTCTCTCTGTCTCTCTGTCTCGCTTGTCTCTGTCTTCGCTTCTTCGTCTTTTCTCTTCGCTTGTCTTCTTCTCGCTTGTCTCTTCTCTCTCTGTCTCGCTTGTCTTTTTCTCGCTGTCTCGCTTTCTCTCTCGTCTCGTCTTGTCTCTCTCGCTTGTCTCTCTGTCTGGTTCTCTTCGCTTGTCTTTCTCTCTTTCTTCGCTTTCGCTTGTCTCTCGCTTTCTTTCGCTTGGTTCTTTCGCTTCGTCTCTTCGCTTGTTTTGTCTCGCTTGTCTTCGCTTGTCTCGCTTCTGCTGTCTTCGCTCTGTCTCTCTGTCGCTCTTGTCTTCTGTCTCGCTTTCTGTTGTCTTCGCTTCGGCTTGTCTTCTCTTCGCTTTGTTCTCGCTTGTCTTTCGCTTGTCTCTTCGTCTTGTCTCTCTGCTTGTCTTCGCTTCTGCTTCTCTGCTTCTCTTTCGCTTGTCTGTCTCGCTTTCGCTTTCTTGTCTTTCTTCGCTTGTCTTCTCTTTCTCTTCGCTTGTTGTCTTCGCTTGTCTTTCGCTTTTGTCTTTCTTCGCTTGTCTTTCTTCGCTTGTCTTCGCTTGTCTTTCGCTTGTCTTTCTCTGTCTCTTGTTCGCTTCTGTCGCTTGTCTTCGCTTTCTCTCGTTGTCTTTCGCTTGTCTTCTCGCTTCGTTCGTCTCTTCGCTTGTCTCTTCGCTTGCTTGTCTCGCTTCTCTCTCGCTTGTCTTCGCGCTCTGTCTCTCTCTTCGCTTGTCTTCTCGCTTGTCTTCTCGCTTGTCTTCGCTTCTCGCTTGTCTTCGCTTGTCTTCGCTTGTCTCGCTTTGCTTTCTTCGCTTTCGCTTGTCTTTCTTGTCTTCGCTTTCTTCGCTTCGTCTTGTCTTCGCTTGTTTCTTTCTTCTTTGCTTCTTCGCTTTCTTCTTCTTTTCTTCGCTTGTCGCTCTTCTTCGCTTTCTCTTCTTTCGCTTGTCTTCTTCGCTCGCTTGTCTTGTCTCTCGCTTTCTCGCTTGTCTTCGCTTGTCTCTTCGCTTCTCTTCGCTTTCTTCGTTCGTCTTTCTTCGCTTGTCTTCTTGTCTTCGCTTGTCTCCTCGCTTGTTCTTCTCTTCGCTTGTCTTCGCTTGTCTTCTTCTTGTCTTTCGCTTGTTCTTTCGCTTGTCTTCGCTTCTTCGCTTTTGCTTGTCTTTTCGCTTGTCTTTCTTCGCTTGTCTCTCTCTGTCTTCGCTTCTTGTCTTCTTCGCTTGTCTTTCTTCTCGCTTGTCTTTCTCTTCGCTTGTCTTCGCTGTCTTCTTCGCTTCTGTCTTCTCTTGCTCTGTCTTCTCTTCTCTTTTCTTCGCTTGTTTTCTCTTCGCTTTCTTTCGCTTCGCTTTCTTCGCTTTCGCTTTTGTTTGTCTTCGCTTGTTCTTTCTTCGCTTGTTTTCTTCGCTTGTTCGCTTTTCTTGTTTTCGCTTGCTTTCTCTTCGCTTCGCTTGTCTTCGCTTCTCTCTTCGCTTGTTCTTTCGCTTTCGCTTCTTGTTCTTTTTTGCTTCGCTTTCTTCGCTTTTCTCTGTTCGCTTTCGCTTGTCTTCGCTTTTCGCTTGCTTTCTTCGCTTTTCGTTTTCGCTTGTTCGCTTTTCTTCGCTTGCCGCCTTCTCGCTTTCTTCGCTTTTCGCTTTCTCTTTCGCTTGTCTTCTTTCGCTTGTCTTTCGCTTTGTCTTTCGCTTGTTCTCTTCGCTTGTCTCCGCTTTCTTCGCTTTTGTCCGCTTCTTTCTCGCTTCGTCTTCGCTGCTTTCTTCGCTTCGTTCGTTCTTCGCTTGTCTCTTCGCTTCTCGCTTGTCTTTCGCTTCTGCTTCTCGCTTGTCTTCGCTCTGTCTTTCGCTTCTCGCTTTCCCGCTTCTTCGCTTTCTCGCTTCGCTTGTCTCCCGCTTTTCCTCGCTCTGTCTTCGCTTTCTTCGCTTGTCTTTTTCTTCGCTTTTCGCTTGTCTTCTTCGCTTTCTTCGCTTTTCGTTCGCTTTCTCTTCGCTTCGCTTAGGTCTTCGCTTTCTTCTTCGCTTTCTTCCCGCCTTTCTTCGCTTTCGCTGTCTTTCGCTTTCTTCTTCGTTTCGCGCTTCTTCTTCGCTTCTCTTTCTTCGCTGTCTTTCGCTTTCTCTTCGCTTTCTTCGCTTTCGCTCTTGTCTTTCTTCGCTTTCCTTCTTCGCTTCCTCGTTTCGCTTTCTCCTTCTCGCTTTCTCTTCGCTTTCTTTCTTCCGCTTTCCCCTCTTCTTTCGCTTATCTCCCGCTTTCTTTCTCTTTCCCGCTTCGCTTTCTTTCGTCTTCGCTTTCTCGCTTCTCTTCTTTCGCTTTCTTTTCGCTTTTCGCTTTTTCGCTTGTTTGTCTTTCGCTTTCTGCTTTTCGTTTTCGCTTTCTTTCGCTTTGTTTCGCTTTCGCTTGATTTCGCTTTCTTCTTCGCTTTCTTCGTCTTCTTCGCTTGTGTTTCGTTCTTCGCTTTTCGCTTCGCTTTTTTCGCTTTTCGCTTTCTTTCGCTTTCGCTTTTTCGCTTTCGCTTTCTTTGTCTTTTTCGCTTTCTTCGCTTTCTTTCGCTGTTTTTTGCTTTCTCGCTTTCGTCTTCGCTTCGCTTGTTTCGTTTTCGCTTTCTTCGCTTGCTTTCGCTCGTTTTCTTCGCTTTCTTTCGCTTCGCTTGTTCTTGCTTTCTTCGCTTCGTTTTAAATTTCGCTTTCTTCTTCGCTTTCTTTCGCTTTCGCTTTCTTCGCTTTTCTTCGCTTTCTTCATTCGCTTCGCTTCGCTTTCGCTGTTCTTTCTTCGCTTTTTCTTTCGCTTTTTCGCTTTCGCTTCATTTCTTTTCCCGCTTTCTTCGCTTTCTTCGTCGCTTTCTTCGCTTTCTTCGCTCTCGATCATTTGTTCTCGCTTTATTTCTCGCTCTTGTTCTCTTCACTCTCTTCGCTTTCTTCGCTTTCTTCTCTCTTCATTTTCTTTCTTCATATTCGCCCTCTCTCTCGTTCTTCGTTTTCTTCGCTTTTGTTCTTCTTCGCTTTCTCATTTTCTTTGTTCTCTTGTTTCTTCTTCGCTTTTGTTCTCATTTTCTTCTTTCGCTTTCTTCTTCTTCTCTCTCTCGCTTTCTTTCTTTCATTTTCGCTCTCTTCGCTTCTCTTCTTCATTTTCCTGCTTTCGTCTTTCGCTTTCCCTCTCTTCATTTGTCCTTTCGCTTTCTTCTTCATTTTTCTTCATTTTCTCCCTCTCTTCATTTTCCTCTTCATTTCCTCCTTGTCATGCTGTTCTCTCGCTGTCATTTCTTCGGTTTTCTTTCGCTTTTCTTCGCTTTCTTCGCTTTCTTTCGCTTTCTTTTCTTCGCTTCCTTCTTTGCTGTCTTTCCTCTTCGTTGCTGTCTTCGCTTCTCGCTGTCTTCTTTCTTTCTTCACTTTCGCTTTCTTCTTCTTCGCGTCTTTCGCTTTCTTCGCTTGTCTTCGCTTTCACTGTTGCTTCTCTTCGTTCGTCTTTCTTTCCTCTTCGCTTGTTCGCTCACTGTTCTTCTTCGCTTTCGCTTTTCGTCTTCGCTTCGCTGTTTGTCTTTCGCTGTTTTTCTCGCTGTCTTCGCTTTCTTCCTTGTCTTTCGCTTTCTTCGCTTTTCTTCGCTGTTCATCTCTTCTCTTCGCTTTCTTCTTCTCTCTTTCGCTTCGCTTTCTTTCTCTCTCTTCGCTTCTTCGCTTCGTTCGCTTTTCGCTTTCCTTTCTTCGCTTCTTCGTTTTTGTCTCTCTTCGCATTTTTCCTTCGCTTTCTCTCTTTCGCTTTCTTCGCTTTCTTCGCTTTCTCTCTTTCTTCGCTTTCTCTTCCGCTTTCTTCGCTTTTCCATCTCTTTCTTGCTTCTTCCTTCCTCTTTCTTCGCTTTCCTTTCCTCTTTCGCTTTCTCTTCTGTTCGCCTCTCGCTTTCTCTTTCGCTTCACTTTCGCTAGCTTTCTTCTTCGCTTCTTTCGCTTTCTCTCGCTTTCTTCGCTTTTCCTTTCTCTCGCTTTCTTCGCTTCTTTCTCGCTTTTCTTTCGCTTTTCTTCCGCTTTCTTCGCTTTTCCTCTTCGCTTTCTTCGCTTTCTCTTCTTTCGCTTTTCTTCTCTTCGCTTTTCTCTTCGCTTTTCTCTTTCTTCGCTTCTTCGCTTTCTTCCTTTTCCTCTTTCGCTTTCTCTCTTTCGCTTTCTTGTTTCTTCTCGTTTTCTCTGTCTTTCTTCGCTTTTCTTTCTTTCGCTTTCTCTCTCTTCTGTCTTCCTTCTACGCTTCTTCTTCGCTTCTCTTCTCTCTCTCTTCTCTCGTTTTCCTTCTCTTCGCTTCTTTCTTTCGCTTTCTCCTCTTCGCTTTCTTCTCTCTTCTCTCTCTGCTTCTTTCTCTCTTCGTCTTCTCGCTTTTCTCTCTTCCTTCTTGTCTCTTCCTCTTCGTTTTCCCTCTTTCTCTCTTTCTTCGCTTCTTGTTCTCTCTCTTCTCTCTCTTCACTTTCTTCTCTCTTCGCTTTCTTCGCTTTCCTCCTCTCTTCTCTTCTTCGCTTTCTTCCTTCGCTTTTCTTCTGTTCTCTCTTCGCTTTCTTTCTTTCTTTCCTCTGTCTTCGCTTCTTCGTTTTTCTTCGCTTTTCGCTTTCTCTCTCTTCAGTTTTCCTCTCGCTTTTCCTCTTACTCTTCTGTCTTCTCTTTCGTTTTCTCTCGCTTCTTCTTCGTCTTTCTCTGTCTTCTCTCTTCGCTTCTTCTCTCATCTCTCTCTCTCTCTCTGTCTCTCTCTCTCCTTCTCTCTTCTCGCTTTTCCTCTCTCTTCTCGCTTTCTCCTCTGCTTGTCTTCGCTTTCCATCTTCTTCTGCTTTCTCTCCTCTTCTTCGCTTCCTCTCGTTCTTTCTTCTCTCGCTTTCTTCTAGCTTCTTTCTGTGCTCTCTTTCTGTCTTTCTTTCGCTTTCTTTCGCTTTCTCTTTGCTTGTCTCTGCTGTCTTTCGCTTTCTTCGCTTTCTCTCTTCGCTTTCTCTTCGCTTTCTTTCTCTTCGTTTCTGTTCTCTCTTCGCTTTTCTTCTCGTTCTGTCTTGCTTTCTATCTTTCTTCGCTTTCTCTTCGCTTTCTCTTTCTCTCGCTCTCTCTTCGCTTCGCTTCTCTTCTTCTTTCTGCTTTCTTCTCGCTTCTCGCTTTCTCTCGCTTTCTCTCTCGCTCGTCTCTTCTCGCTTTCTCTCGCTCTCGTCTCTCTTTCTCGCTCTCTCTCTTCGCTTTCTTCTCTCTCTCTCTTCGCTCTTCTCTTCTCTCTCTCTTCGCTTTCTCGTCTCTCTCGCTTGTCTCTCTCTCGTCTTCTTCTCTCTCGTTCTCTTTCGCTTTCTTCGCTTCTCTTCTCTCTCTCTTGCTTCTCTCTCTTCGCTCTGTCTTCTCGTTCTCTCGTCTTCTTCTCGCTTTTCTCTTCTTGCTTCCTCTCTTCTTGCTTTTCCTTCGCTTTTCTGTCTCTTCGCTTTCTTTCTCGCTTCTCGCTTTCTTCGCTTTCTCCTCGTTCTTGCTTTCCTCCTTTCTCGCTTTTCTTCTCTTTCTTGTCTTCTTTCGTCCTCGCTTCGCTCTTCTTTCGCTTTGCTGCTTTCTCTTCGCTTCTGTCTTCTCTCGCTTTCTT
>NW_025753179.1:0-11176 GCF_021184085.1 Oncorhynchus gorbuscha
CAATATATGACAAAACATGACAGTACCCCCCCACTCACCGAGCGCCTCCTGGCGCACTCGAGGAGGAACCCTGGCGGCAACGGAGGAAATCATAGATCAACAAACGGTCCAGCACGTCCCGAGAAAGAACCCAACTCCTCTCCTCAGGACCGTAACGGGAGACGATGAAGAGGGAATCTAGGGCTATTACTCTTATAAAAATGAGACACGGGTAGAGAACTGTAAGCGTTAGAGCAATCAGGACCAAACAGGCCAGGAGAGTAACAACTAGGGACAGACTGAGACACAGCAAGGCTAAGACCAGGAACAGGAGAGAGGCGGTGGCTGTGGACAGACTGAGACACAGCAAGTGCAGGAGCAGAACCAGGAGAGATGCGGTGGCAGGGGACAGACTGAGACACAGCAAGGGCAGGAGAGATGCGGTGGCTGGGGACAGACTGAGACCCAGCAAGACCAGGAGCAGAAGCAGAAAAAAAGTTACCGGACTTATTCTGCGCGCAGTCCGAACAAGCAGCCACGAAACGGCGCGTGTCACGCTCCTGAGTAGGCCACCAAAACCGCTGGCGAATAGAAGCAAGCGTACCCCGAACGCCGGGGTGGCCAGCTAACTTGGCAGAGTGAGCCCACTGAAGAACAGCCAGACGAGTAGAGACAGGAACGAAAGAAGGTTACTAGGACAAGAGGCCGCTGCACTATAAGTGAGTGCCACTGTCTCCTTCAATTCCCAGATTAGTCATCAACTCCGACAACAGCTTCCTTCATGGACAGAATCGGTCGGTAGAAGGTTACAGAAGAACTGAAGAGACGGGATAAGCATGGAGGCTTGGTGTTTTAGTACCGGGCGCTAAGAAATCACGGGCTAACGGCGAAAAACAACGCCCAACGGCAATGGCCCTTAATTGGTTGGCGAGCGGATGTAGCAAGGTTCTTTTGCTGATCCAAGCGACAAAGGCGTTTTGCCCCTCAGCCACTGTCGCGCATTCGCCTAAGGCTAAACGGATGGCGAGCAGTTCGCGGTTAGCCACATCATAGTTACGTTCCGACGGCGACAGGCGATGAGAAAAATACGCGCAAGGGTGGACCCCATCGTCAGTATGGGAGCGCTGGGACAGAATGGCTCCCACGCCCACCCCGACAGCGTCTACCTCGACAATGAACTGTTTAGTGACGTCAGGTGCAACAAGGATAGGAGCGGATGCAAAACGCTTCTTGAGGAGATCAGTACAACAATCATACGACCGGTGAGGAGGGAGGGAGGTGGCTCTAGACCGACTGAAGACCGTGCGCAGATCATGATATTCCTCCGGCCCTCCTGTCAAATCACCAGGTTCCTCCTGTGAAGAGGGAGCAGAAGAAACAGGAGGAATAGCAGACATTAAACACTTCACATGACAAGAAACGTTCCAGGATAGGATAGAATTACTAGACCAATTAATAGAAGGATTATGACATACTAGCCAGGGATGACCCAAAACAACAGGTGTAAAAGGTGAACGAAAAATCAAAAAAGAAATGGTCTCACTATGGTTACCAGATACTGTGAGGGTTAAAGGTAGTGTTTCACATAATATACTGGGGAGAGGACTACCATCCAAGGCGAACATGACCGTGGGCTCCCCTAACTGTCTGAGAGGAATGTCATGTTCCCGAGCCCAGGCTTCGTCCATAAAACAGCCCTCCGCCCCAGAGTCTATTAATGCACTGCAGGAAGCTGCCGATCCGGTCCAGCGTAGATGGACCGGCAAGGTAGTACAGGTACTTGACGGAGAGGACAGTGTAGTAGCGCTTATCAGTCGCCCTCCGCTTACTGATGAGCTCTGGCCTTTAACTGGACATGAAATGACAAAATGACCAGCGGAACCGCAATAGAGACAGAGGCGGTTGGTGATTCTCCGTTCCCTCTCCTTAGTCGAGATGCGAATACCCCCAGCTGCATGGGCTCAACACCTGAGTCAGTGGGGAAAGATGGTAGTGTCGGGGAGAGGGGGACACAGTTAACGCGAGCTCTCTTCTATGAGCTCGGTGACGAAGATCTACCCGTCGTTCAATGCGAATAGCGAGTTCAATCAAAGAATCCACGCTGGATGGAACCTCCCGGGAGAGAATCTCATCCTTAACCTTAGCGTGGAGTCCCTCCAGAAAACGAGCGAGCAACGCCTGCTCGTTCCAGTTACTGGAGGCAGCAAGAGTGCGAAACTCTATAGAGTAATCCGTTATGGATCGATTACCTTGACATAGGGAAGACAGGGACCAGGAAGCTTCTTTCCCAAAAACAGAACGATCAAAAACCCGTATCATCTCCTCTTTAAAGTTCAGATAATCGTTAGTACACTCAGCCCTTGCCTCCCAGATAGCTGTGCCCCACTCCCGAGCCCGACCAGTAAGGAGTGATATGGCGTAGGCGATCCGAGCTCTCTCTCTTGAGTATGTGTTGGGCTGGAGAGAGAACACAATATCACACTGGGTGAGAAAGGAGCGGCACTGCTGGGCTGCCCAGAGTAACATGGTGGGTTATTAACCCTAGGTTCCAGAGACTAAAGACCAGGCTGAAGCTGGTGGCACGAGACGCACCTGAAACTGTCCCGAGAGGTCGGAGACCTGAGCGAGCCAGGTCTCAACGGCACACTGCTACAGATGTGGGGTTCCTGCTCGTGTCTGCCGAGCACGCTCCCTGAACTCGACATAGAGTAGAGAGAATCAGAGGTTTGCTGGGTCCATTCTTATCTGATCATTCTGTTATGCTGGTGAATGAGGAACGGTGCTGATGCCAATTAGAAACAGAGTCTTTATTCCAGTCTTTAAATAAAACGATAATCCTGGAAATTATCTCAGGAAAATACAAACAGGAAAACTGGAAATCCCTCTCAGTAGAGAGGAACGACTGGAGACGCGACCACAGACTGCAGGTCGCTTCGGGAAGGCACAGGCCGTAGCTGACATAGACACCTGCTCTCACACGCAGCATCTGAAGAAGGCAGAAACACGACGGAACAAGAACACAGCACAGTACACATCAAACAATGATCCGACTGGGACAGAAGCGGAAAACAGAGGGAGAAATAGGGACTCTAATCAGAGGGCAAAATAGGGGACAGGTGTGAAAGAGTAAATGAGGTAGTTAGGAGAATGAGGAACAGCTGGGAGCAGGAACGGAACGATAGAGGAGAGAGAGCGAGAGGGAGAGAGGGAGGGGAGAGAGAGGGATAGAAAGAGGGAAAGAACCTGAAAGAGGGAATATGACCAGCAGGGGAAACGAACAGAAGGGGAAGCACAAGGACAAGACATGACAATATATGACAAAACATGACAACAGGAGTGATGATTGCTGATTAAATCAAAAGTATTTATATAGCCCTTCTTAGATCAGCTGATATCTCAAAGTGATATACAGAAACCCAGCCTAAAACCCCAAACAGCAAGCAATGCAGATGTAGAAGCACGGTGGCTAGGAAAACTCCCTAGAAAGGCCAAAACCTAGGAAGAAACCTAGAGAGGAACCAGGCTATGTGGGGTGGCCAGTCCTCTTCTGGCTGTGCCGGGGAGATTATAACAGAACATGGCCAAGATGTTCAAATGTTCATAAATGACCAGCAGGGTCAAATAATAATCACAGTGGTTGTCGAGGTGCAACAGGTCAGCACCTCAGAGTAAATGTCTGTTGGCTTTTCATAGCCGATCATTAAGAGTATCTCTATTTGCTCCCGCTGTCTCTAGAGAGTTGAAAACAGCAGTTCTGGGACAGGTAGCACATCCGGTGAACATGTCAGGGTTCGATAGCTGCAGGCAGAACAGTTGAAAAATGGAGCAGCAGCACACCAGGTGGACTGTGGACAGCAAGGAGTCATCAGGCCAGATTGTCTGAGGCATGGTCCTAGGACTCAGGTCCTCGGAGAGAGAAAGAAATAGAGAAAGAGAGAGAATTAGAGAGAGCATACTTAAATTCACACAGGACACCGAATAGACAGGAGAAGTACTCCAGATATAACAAACTGACCCTAGCCCCCGACACATAAACTACTGCAGCATAAATACTGAAGGCTGAGACAACGGGTCAGGAGACACTGTGGCCCCATCCGATGATACTCCCTGACCAGGGCCAAACAGGAAGGATATAACCCACACACTTTTGCCAGCACAGGCCCCACACCACTGGGGGACATCTCTGTATGCCATATCTATAATATGGAGATATTCCATAAGAAATCAGCCGTTTCCAGCTACAATAGTCATTTACAACATTAACAATGTTAACAATGTCTACACTGTATTTCTGATCAAATACATTATATTTTAATGGACAAAAAATGAGCATTTCCTTCAAAAAACAAGGACATTTATAAGTGACCCCAAACTTTTGAGTTTAGGTCCACGGTAGTATAAATCCTGGATGGCTGGAGGCTTGGCCCCGAAGAAATGGTCAGATGTCGAGTTGTTGCCATACCAGGTTGGGATGCAAACGGTCAGGATGCTCTCTCGTTGGTGCAGCTGTAGAACTTTGAGGATCTGGGGACCCATGCCAAATCTTTTTCAGTTTCCTGAGGGGGAATAGGTTTTGTCGTGCCTTCTTCATGACTGTCTTGGTGTGCTTGACCATGATTGCTTATTGGTGATGTGAAACTCTTTGACTGCTCCACTACAGCCCCGTCAATTTTAATGAGGGCCAGTGGTCAGGCTGTCGTGTTAGCAAAACAAACGTAATGATGGTGTTGAGTCGTGCTTGGCCACGCAGCTTTGGGTGAACAGGGAGTACAGGAGGGGACTAAGCACGCACCCCCTAAAGGGGCCCCGGTGTTTAGGATCAGCGTGGCAGATGTGTTGTTACTCACCTCACCACCTGGGGCGGCCCGCCAATAAGTCCAGCAGCCAGTTGCAGAGTGTGGTGTTTAGTCCCAGGGTCCTTAGTTTAGTGAACATATTCCAGTCTGTGCAAAACAGTCCTGTAGTGTAGCATCCGTGTCATCTGACCACTTCAGTTTTGGAGTAGTCACTGGTACTTCCTGCTTTAGTTTTTGCTTGTAAGCAGGAATCAGGAGGATAGAATTATGCTCAGATTTGTTAAATGGAGGGCGAGCGAGAGCTTTGTACGCATCTCTGGGTGTTGAGTAAAGAAGGTCTAGAGCTTTGTGCATCTCTGTGTGTTGAGTAAAGGAGGTCTAGAGCTTTGTACATCTCTGTGTGTTGAGTAAAGGAGGTCTAGAGCTTGTACATCTCTGTGTGTTGAGTAAAGAAGGTCTAGAGCTTTGTGCATCTCTGTGTGTTGAGTAAAGGAGGTCTAGAGCTTTGTACATCTCTGTGTGTTGAGTAAAGGAGGCTACAGAGTTTGTATGCCTCTCTGTGTTGAGTAAAGGAGGTCTAATGCTTTGTATGCCTCTGTGTGGAGTAAAGGAGGTCTAGAGCTTTGTACATCTCTGTGTGTTGAGTAAAGGAAGGTCTAGAGCTTTGTGCATCTCTGTGTGTTGAGTAAAGGAGGTCCAGAGCTTTATGCGCATCTCTGTGTGTTTAGTAAAGAAGGTCTAGAGCTTTTTGTGCATCTCTGTGTGTTGAGTAAAGGAGGTCTAGAGCTTTATGCGCATCTCTGTGTGTTGAGTAAAGAAGGTCTAGAGCTTTTGTGTGCATCTCTGTGTGGAGTAAAGAAGGTCTAGAGCTTTGTGCATCTCTTTATTGAGTAAAGGAGGTCTAGAGCTTTGTGTGCATCTCTGTGTGGAGTAACGAAGGTCTAGAGTTTTTGTGTGCATCTCTGTGTGGAGTAAAGAAGGTCTAGAGCTTTGTGCATCTCTCTGTGTGTTGAGTAAAGAAGGTCTAGAGCTTTGTGTGCATCTCTGTGTGGAGTAAAGAAGGTCTAGAGCTTTGTGCATCTCTCTGTGTGTGGAGTAAAGAAGGTCTAGAGCTTTGTGCATCTCTGTATGTGGAGTAAAAAGAAGGTCTAGAGCTTTGTGCATCTCTGTGTGTGGAGTAAAGAAGGTCTAGAATTGTTTTCCTTCTGGTTCCACATTTAACATGCTGGTAGAAATTAGTTAAACTGATTTAAGTTTCCTGCATTAAAGTCCCCCGGCCACTAGGAGTGCTGCCTCTGGATGAGCATATTCTGACAGTGGAAGGTTAGATAGATAATATATTATGTCTATGTTACAGGTTAATGACGTGAAGGTTAGATAGATAATATATTATGTCTATGTTACAGGGTTAATGACAGTGGAAGGTTAGATAGATAATATATATAATGTCTATGTTACAGGGTTAATGACAGTGGAAGGTTAGATAGATAATATATTATGTCTATGTTACAGGGTTAATGACAGTGGAAGGTTAGATAGATAATATATATAATGTCTATGTTACAGGGTTAATAACAGTGGAAGGTTAGATAGATAATATATTATGTCTATGTTACAGGTTAATAACAGTGGAAGGTTAGATAGATAATATATATAATGTCTATGTTACAGGGTTAATGACAGTGGAAGGATAGATAGATAGATAATATATTATGTCTATGTTACAGGGTTAATGACAGTGGAAGGTTAGATAGATAATATATATAATGTCTATGTTACAGGGTTAATGACAGTGGAAGGTTAGATAGATAATATATTATGTCTATGTTACAGGGTTAATGACAGTGGAAGGTTAGATAGATAATATATATAATGTCTATGTTACAGGGTTAATGACAGTGGAAGGTTAGATAGATAGATAATATATTATGTCTATGTTACAGGGTTAATGACAGTGGAAGGTTAGATAGATAATATATTATGTCTATGTTACAGGGTTAATGACAGTGGAAGGTTAGATAGATAATATATATAATGTCTATGTTACAGGGTTAATGACAGTGGAAGGTTAGATAGATAATATATTATTATGTCTATGTTACAGGGTTAATGACAGTGGAAGGTTAGATAGATAATATATATAATGTCTATGTTACAGGGTTAATGACAGTGGGAAGGATAGATAGATAGATAATATATAATGTCTATGTTACAGGGTTAATGACAGTGGAAGGTTAGATAGATAATATATGTAATGTCTATGTTACAGGGTTAATGACAGTGGAAGGTTAGATAGATAATATATATAATGTCTATGTTACAGGGTTAATAACAGTGGAAGGTTAGATAGATAGATAATATATTATGTCTATGTTACAGGGTTAATGACAGTGGAAGGTTAGATAGATAATATATTATGTCTATGTTACAGGGTTAATGACAGTGGAAGGTTAGATAGATAATATATGTAATGTCTATGTTACAGGGTTAATGACAGTGGAAGGTTAGATAGATAATATATATATGTCTATGTTACAGGGTTAATGACAGTGGAAGGATAGATAGATAATATATATAATGTCTATGTTACAGGGTTAATGACAGTGGAAGTTGTTAGATAGATAATATATTATGTCTATGTTATAGGGTTATAACAGTGGGAAGGTTAGATAGATAATATATTATGTCTATGTTACAGGGTTAATGACAGTGGAAGGTTAGATAGATAGATAATATATTATGTCTATGTTACAGGTTTAATGATGGAAGGTTAGATAGATAATATATTATGTCTATGTTACAGGGTTAATGACAGTGGAAGGTTAGATAGATAATATATATAATGTCTATGTTACAGGGTTAATGACAGTGGAAGGTTAGATAGATAATATATATTATGTCTATGTTACAGGGTTAATGACAGTGGAAGGATAGATAGATAGATAGATAATATATTATGTCTATGTTACAGGGTTAATGACAGTGGAAGGTTAGATAGATAATATATAATGTCTATGTTACAGGGTTAATGACAGTGGAAGGATAGATAGATGATAATATATTATGTCTATGTTAGGTTAATGACAGTGTGATACTAGTAAAATGACGTTGACGTTCGTGAGGTGACACACACAGCTTGGCTGTGGAAGCTCTAAAGGAGGCGGGGCCAGTTGTTCGTCTCTACGTCCTCCGGAGGAAGCCACCCATGGAGACCGTCACACAACTCAAACTCATCAAAGGACCTAAAGGTGTGTGTGTTGTCTCGACTAAATGCTGTAGGTGTGTTTCAGCATCCCTGAAGTAGATGTTTCCATAAAAAGATTGACAATTTGTGATCTTGTTCATACAGCTACTTTAATCTGAAAACCTTCCTCCTCCTCCCACCCCTCCTCCTCCTTCTCCCTCCTCTTCCTCCTCCTCCCATCTCTCCTCCCTCCTCCCCCTCCTCTTCCTCCTCCCACCTCCTCCTCCTCCTCCCTCCTCTTCCTCCTCCTCCCACCTCCTCCTCCCCTCATGCTCCCACCTCCCTTCTCCTCCTCCCACCTCTTCCTCCTCCTCCTCCTCCTCCCACTTCTTCCTCCTCCTCCCTCCTCTTCTTCCTCCTCCCTCCTCTTTTCCTCCTATTCCTCCTCTTTCCTCCTCCTTCCTCCCTCCTTTTTCCTCCTCTTCCTCATCTTCCTCCTCTTCCTCATCCTCCCACCTCCTCTTCCTCCTCCTCCCTCCTCTTCCTCCTCCCAACTCCTCTTCCCCCTCCTCACACCTCCTCCTCCTCCCACCTCCTCTTCCCCTCCTCACACCTCCTCCTCCTCCCACCTCCTCTTCCTCCTCCTCCCTCTTCTTCCTCCTCCCACCTCCTCTCACTCCTACTCCTCCCTCCTCCTCCTCCTCCCACCTCCCTCATCCTCCTCCTCTCTCCTCCTTCCTCCTCCTCCTCCCACCTCGTCTTCCTCCTCCTCCCTCCCTCCTCTTCCTCCTCCTCCCACCTCCTCCTTCCTCCTCCCACCTCCCTCTTTCCTCCTCCTCCCACCTCCTCTTCCTCCTCCTCCCTCCTCTTCCTCCCCTCCTCCCACCTCCTCTTCCTCCTCCCTCCTCTTCCTCCTCCTCCCACCTCTTCCTCATCCTCCCACCTCCCCCTTCTTATCTTCCCTCTTCCTCCTCATCCCACCACCTCTTCCTCATCCTCCCACCTCCCCCTTCCCTCCTCCCACCTCCTCTTCCTCATCCTCCCACATCCCCCTTTCTCCACCTCCTCCTCCTGCCTCCCTCTTCCTCCCTCATCCCACCTCCTCTTCTTCCCTCCCCTCCTCCTCCCCTCCTCCTCTTCCTCCCTCCCCCTGTTCCCTCCCCTCATCCTCCCATCTCCCCCTTCCTCCTCTTCCTCCCACCTCCTCCCCACTCCCTCCCCTCCCACCTCCCCTCTAACCTCCTCTCTAACCTCCTACTTCCCCACTTTTCTCCCTCCCTCCTCCTCCTCCCCACTCTCTCCTCCCCTCCTCCTCCTCTTCCTCCTCCTCCCTCCTTCCTCCTCCTCTTCCTAATCTTCCTCTTCTTCCTTATTCTATGTGTGTGTGTGTGTGTGTGTGTGTGTGTGTGTGTGTGTGTGTGTGTGTGTGTGTGTCTGTGTTTTTCAGGTTTGGGGTTCAGTATAGCAGGTGGACTAGGGAACCAGCATGTACCAGGTGACAACAGTATATATGTGACTAAGATCAATATCGAGGAGGAGCGGCCTGTAAAGATGGACACCTACAGATAGGCGATAAGATACTGGCTGTGAGTAACACGCCACGGACACGTTTACTGACACTTCACGGACACGCCACTCACTGACACGCTCACAGACACGTTTACTGACACGCTCACTGACACGCTCACTGACACGCTCACTGACACTCTCACGGACACTCTCACGGACACGCCACTCACTGACACGCTCACAGACACGTTTACTGACACGCTCACTGACACGCTCACTGACACGCTCACTGACACTCTCACGGACACTCTCACGGACACGCCACTCACTGACACGCTCACTGACACGCTCACGGACACGCTCACTGACACTCTCACGGACACGCCACTCACTGACACACTCACAGACACACTCACTGACACACTCACTGACACACTCACTGACACACTCACTGACACACTCACTGACACGCTCCCTGACACACTCACAGACACACTCACTGACACACTCACTGACACACTCACTGACACTCACGATCGCACAGATCTGTTTTTATTATGTGGTGAGTATATATGACAGAAGTTTAATCGTTGAGTAGTGCCCTCTTCTGGTCCTCTGTGGAACTACTGCAGAGCTGGACTCCATGTTTTAACATTCCAAATATGAACGCTTGTTTTCTGAATGGCTCTGATCTCAACTGACTACATCCCATCTGACTATGTCATGTCTCTATGTCATGTCTCTATGGCATGTCTCTACATCCCGTCTGACTATGTCATGTCTCTATGTCATGTCTCTATGGCATGTCTCT
The DNA here is from genome assembly GCF_021184085.1 of Oncorhynchus gorbuscha. Lineage (NCBI taxonomy): Eukaryota > Metazoa > Chordata > Actinopteri > Salmoniformes > Salmonidae > Oncorhynchus > Oncorhynchus gorbuscha. Next base: position 10,280 of record NW_025753179.1, read on the forward strand.
ACATCCCGTCTGACTATGTCATGTCTCTATGTCATGTCTCTATGTCATGTCTCAAAATCCCGTCTGACTATGTCATATCTCAATGTCATATCTCTATGTCATATATCTATGTCATATCTCTATGTCATGTCTGACAATGTCATGCATCTACAGTGTATTCGGAATGTATTCAGACCCCTTAACTTTTTCCACATTTCTGATTTAAAAAAATGTCTCATCAATCTTGACACAATACCCCATAATGACACAATAACCCATAATGACACAATAACCCATAATGACACAATAACCCATAATGACACAATACCCCATAATGACACAATACCCCATAATGACACAATACCCCATAATGACACAATAACCCATAATGACACAATAACCCATAATGACACAATACCCCATAATGACACAATACCCCATAATGACACAATACCCCATAATGACACAATACCCCATAATGACAAAGCAAAAACTGGTTTGTGGAATTCTTTGCTAATGAATATGAATAAAAAAAACTGAAATATCAAATTTACATAAGTATCAATCTATTTTCTGAGCTAGAGGGCTGCTGATATCTCTAGGAGTGATTCTAGAGCTAGATGACTCCTGTTATCTTCAGGAGTGGTTCTAGAGCTAGATGACTCCTGTTATCTTCAGGAGTGGTTCTAGAGCTAGAGGACTCCTGATATCTCCTGATATCTCCAAGAATGGTTCTAGACCTAGAGGACTCCTAATATCTCCTAATATCTCCAGGAATGGTTCTAGACCTAGAGGACTCCTGATATCTCCAGGAGTGGTTCTAGAGCTAGAGGACTCCTGTTATTTCCAGGAGTGGTTCTAGAGCTAGAGGACTCAGATTATCTCCAGGAGTGGTTCTAGAGCTAGAGGACTCCTGTA
>NW_025753180.1:0-11175 GCF_021184085.1 Oncorhynchus gorbuscha
GGCATTGGTTGAAGCTAGGACATTGGTTGAGCTAGGACTAATAGTATGGCATTAGTTGAAGCTAGGACTAATAGTATGGCATTGGTTGAAGCTAGGACTAATAGTATGGCATTGGTGAAGCTGGGACTAGTATGGCATTGGTTGAAGCTAGGACATTAGTTGAAGCTAAGGTTAGTATGGCATTGGTTGAAGCTAGGACTAATAGTAAACAGCATTGGTTGAAGCTAGGATATTAGTTGAAGCTAGGACTAATAGTGTGAGCATTGGTTGAAGCTAGGACAATTGGTTGAAGCTAGGACTAATAGTATGGCATTGGTTGAAGCTAGGACTAATAGTATGGCATTGGTTGGAGCTAGGACTAATAGTATGGCATTAGTTTGAAGCTAGGTCTAATAGTATGGCATTGAGTTGAAGCTAGGACTAATAGTATGGCATTGGTTGACTAGGACTAGTAGTATGGCATTGGTTGAAGCTAGGACTAATAGTATGGCATTGGTTGAAGCTAGGACTAATAGTATGGCATTGGTTGAAGGTGAAGCTAGGACTAATAGTATGGCATTGGTGAAGCTAGGACAAATAGTAGACATTGGTTGAAGCTAGGACATTGGTTAGAAGCTAGGACTAATAGTATGGCATTGGTTGAAGCTAGGACTAATAGTATGGCATTGGTGAAGCTAGGACTAATAGTAGGGCATTGGTTGAAGCTAGGTCATTGGTTGAAGCTAGGAACTAATAGTATGGCATTGGTTGAAGCTAGGACTAATAGTATGGCATTGGTGAAGCTAGGACTAATAGTAGGGCATTGGTTGAAGCTAGGACATTGGTTGAAGCTAGGACTAATAGTGCTGGCATTGGTTGAAGCTAGGACTAATAGTATGGCATTGGTTGAAGCTAGGACTAATAGTATGGCATTGGTGAAGCTAGGACTAATAAATGTGGCATTGGTTGAAGCTAGGACTAATAGTATGGCATTGGTTGAAGCTAGGACTAATAGTATGGCATTAGTTGAAGCTAGGACTAATAGTATGGCATTGGTTGAAGCTAGGACTAATAGTAGGGCATTAGTTGAAGAGCTAGGACATTGCTGGTTGAACTAGGACTAATAGTATGGCATTGGATTTGAAGCTAGGACTAATAGTATGGCATTGAGTGAAGCTAGGACTAATAGTAGGGCATTGGTTGAAGCTAGGACATTGAGGTTGAAGCTGGGACTAATAGTATGGCATTGGTTGAAGCTAGGACTAATAGTATGGCATTAGTGAAGCTAGGACTAATAGTAGGGCATTGGTTGAAGCCCTAGGACATTGGTTGAACCTGGACTAACAATGTGGCATTGGTTTGAAGCTAGGACTAATAGTATGGCATTGGTGAAGCTGGGACTAATGGTATGGCATTAGGTGAAGCTAGGACTAATAGTGCTTGGCATTAGTTGAAGCTAGGACATTGGTTGAAGCTAGGACTAATAGTATGGCATTAGTTGAAGCTAGGACTAATAGTATGGCATTAGTTGAAGCTAGGAGCTAATAGTATGGCATTAGTTGAAGCTAGGACATTGGTTGAAGCTAGGACTAATAGTATAACGTGGATTGAAGCAAGGAGACATTAGTTGAAACTAGGACATGGTTGAAGCTAGGACTAATAGTATGGCATTGGTTGAAGCTAGGACATTGGTTGAAGCTAGGACTAATAGTATGGCATTGAGTCGAAGCTAGGACTAATAGTATGGCATTGGTGAAGCTAAGGACTATAGTATGGCATTGGTTGAAGCTAGGACATTAGTTGAAGCGCTAGGACTAATAGTATGGCATTGGTTGAAGCTAGACTAATAGTAGGGCATTGGTTGAAGCTAGGACTAATAGTAGGGCATTAGTTGAAGCTAGGACTAATGTATGGCTGGTTGAAGCTAGACTAATAGTATGGCAACGAAGCTAGGACAGTTGAAGCTAGGACTAATAGTATGGCATTGGTGAAGCTAGGACTAATAGTATGGCATTGGTTGAAGCTGGGATTGGTTGAACTAGGGACTAATAGTATGGCATTGGTTGAAGCTAGGACTACAGGGCGCATGGTAGTTGAAGCTAGGATATTGCATTGGTTGAAGCTAGGACTAATAGTATAGCATTAGTTGAAACTAGGACTATAGTAGGGCATTGGTTGAAGCTAGGACTAACCAGTATGGCATTGTTTGAAGCTAGGTCTAATAGTATGGCACAGAAGCCAGGACTAATAGTAGGGCATTGGTTGAAGCTAGGACATTGGTTGAAGCTAGGACTAATAGTATGGCACACAGCTATAGTATGGCATTAGTTGAAGCTAGGACACAGAAGCATTGTGAGCTAGGACTAATAGTATGGCATTGGTTGAAGCTAGGACTAATAGTATGGCATTGGTGAAGCTAGGACTAATAGTATGGCATTGGTTGAAAGCTAGGACTAATAGTATGGCATTGGTTGAAGCTAGGACTAATAGTATGGCATTAGTTGAAGCCAGGACAATAGTATTATGGCATTGGTGAACTAAGGACAATAGTAGGGCATTGGTTGAAGCTAGGACATTGGCTGAAGCTAGGACTAATAGTATGGCATTGGTTGAAGCTAGGACTAATAGTATGGCATTAGTGAAGCTAAGGACTAATAGTACGTGGTTGAAGCTAGGACATTGGTTGGGAAAGCTGGGACTAATAGTATGGCATTGGTTGAAGCTAGGACTAATAGTAATAGCATTAAAGTGAAGCTAAAGGACTAATAGTATGGCATTAGTTGAAGCTTGACTAATAGTATGGCATTGGTTGAAGCTAGGGACATTGGGCACACAGCTAGGACTAACAATATAGCATTGGTTGAAGCTAGGACTAATAAGCATTGGTTGAAGCTAGGACTAATAGTATGGCATTGGTTGAAGCTAGGCTAATAGTATGGCATTGGTTGAAGCTAGTATGGCATTGGTTGAAGCTAGGACTAATAGTATGGCATTGTTTGAAGCAAGGACATTAATGAAGTATGGACATTGGATTTGAAGCTAGGACCAATAGTATGGCATTGGTTGAAGCTAGGACATTGGTTGGAAGCTAGGACTAATAGTAGGACATTGGTTGAAGCTAGGACTAATAGTATGGCATTGGTTGAAGCTAGGACTAATAGTATGGCATTGGTTGAAGCTAGGACTAATAGTCTGGCATTGGTTGAAGCTAGGACTAATAGTATGGCATTGGTTGAAGCTAGGACTAATAGTATGGCATTGGTTGAAGCTAGGACTAATAGTATGGCATTGGTTGAAGCTAGGACATTGGTTGAAGCTAGGACTAATAGTATGGCATTGGTTGAAGCTAGGACTAATAGTATGGTTGGTGAAGCTAGGACTAATAGTAGGGCATTGGTTGAAGCTAGGACATTGGTTGAAGCTAGGACTAATAGTATGGCATTGGTTGAAGCTAGGACTAATAGTATGGCATTGGTGAAGCTAGGACTAATAGTATGGCATTGGTTGAAGCTAGGGACTAATAGTATGGCATTGGTTGAAGCTAGGACTAATAGTATGGCATTGGTTGAAGCTAGGACTAATAGTATGGCATTGGTTGAAGCTAGGACTAATAGTATGGCATTGGTTGAAGCTAGGACTAATAGTATGGCATTGGTTGAAGCTAGGACTAATAGTATGGCATTGGTTGAAGCTAGGACTAATAGTAGGGCATTGGTTGAAGCTAGGACTAATAGTATGGCATTGGTGAAACTAGGACTAATAGTAGGGCATTGGTTGAAGCTAGGATATTGGTTGAAAGCTAGGACTAATAGTATGGCATTGGTTGAAGCTAGGACTAATAGTATGGCATTAGTTGAAGCTAGGACTAATAGTATGGCATTGGTTGAAAGACTAATAGTAGGCATTGGTTGAAGCTAGGACTAATAGTATGGCATTGGTTGAAGCTAGGACATTGGTTGAAGCTAGGACTAATAGTATGGCATTAAGTGAAGCTAGGACTAATAGTATGGCATTGGTTGAAGCTAGGACTAATAGTATGGCATTGGTTGAAGCCAGGACATTGGTTGAACCTAGGACTAATAGTATGGCATTCTGAAGCTAGGACTAATAGTAGGCATTGGGTGAAGCTAGGACTAATAGTAGGGCATTGGTTGAAGCTAGGACATTGGTTGAAGCTAGGACTAATAGTATGGCATTGGTTGAAGCTAGGACTAATAGTATGGCATTGGTGAAGCTAGGACTAATAGTATGGCATTGGTTGAAGCTAGGACATTAGGGTTGAAGCTAGGACCAGAGGTGGATAGTATGGCATTGGTTGAAGCTAGGACTAATAGTATGGCATTGGTTGAAGCTAGGACATTGGTTGAAGCTAGGACTAATAGTATGGCATTGGTTGAAGCTAGGACTAATAGTTGGCATTGTTGAAGCTAGGACTAATAGTATGGCATTGTTTGAAGCTAGGACTAATAGTATGGCATTGGTTGAAGCTAGGACTAATAGTATGACATTGGTTGAAGCTAGGACATTGCATTTGAAGCTAGGACTAATAGTATGGCATTGGTTGAAGCTAGGACTAATAGTATGGCATTGGTTGAAGCTAGGACTAATAGTATGGCATTGGTGAAGCTAGGACTAATAGTAGGGCATTGGTTGAAGGACTAATAGTATGGCATTGGTTGAAGCTAGGACTAATAGTATGGCATTGGTTGAAGCTAGGACTAATAGTATGGCATTGGTTGAAGCTAGGACTAATAGTAGGGCATTGGTTGAAGCTAGGACATTGGCATTTGAACCTAGGACTAATAGTATGGCATTGGTTGAAGCTAGGACTAATAGTATGGCATTGGTGAAGCTAGGACTAATAGTATGGCATTGGTTGAAGCTAGGACTAATAGTATGGCATTGGTTGAAGCTAGGACTAATAGTATGGCATTGGTTGAAGCTAGGACTAATAGTATTGGTTGAAGCTAGGACATTGGTTGAAGCTAGGACTAATAGTATGGCATTGGTTGAAGCTAGGACTAATAGTATGGCATTGGAAGCTAAGACTAATAGTATGGACATTGGTTGAAGCTAGGACTATGGCATTGGTTAGCTAGGACATTGGTTGAAGCTAGGACTAATAGTATGGCATTGGTTGAAGCTAGGACTAATAGTATGGCATTGGTTGAAGCTAGGACTAATAGTATGGCATTGGTTGAAGCTAGGACATTGGTTGAAGCTAGGACTAATAGTATGGCATTGGTTGAAGCTAGGACTAATAGTATGGCATTGGTTGAAGCTAGGACTAATAGTATGGCATTGGTTGAAGCTAGGACTAATAGTATGGCATTGGTGAAGCTAGGACTAATAGTATGGCATTGGTTGAAGCTAGGACTAATAGTATGGCATTGGTTGAAGCTAGGACTAATAGTATGGCATTGGTTGAAGCTAGACTAATAGTATGGCATTGGTTGAAGCTAGGACTAATAGTATGGCATTGGTTGAAGCTAGGACTAATAGTATGGCATTGGTTGCAGCTAGGACTAATAGTATGGCATTGGTTGAAGCTAGGGCTAATAGTATGGCATTGGTTGAAGCTAGGACTAATAGTATGGCATTGGTGAAGCTAGGACTAATAGTAGGGCATTGGTTGAAGCTAGGGCTAATAGTATGGCATTGGTTGAAGCTAGGGCTAATAGTATGGCATTGGTTGAAGCTAGGACATTGGTTGAAGCTAGGACTAATAGTATGGCATTGGTTGAAGCAAGGACATAATAGTATGGACATTGGTTGAAGCTAGGACTAATAGTAGGGCATTGGTTGAAGCTAGGACTAATATGGCATTGAAGCTAGGACTAATAGTATGGCATTGGTTGAAGCTAGGACTAATAGTATGGCATTGTTGAAGCTAGGACTAATAGTATGTCATTGGTTGAAGCTAGGACATTGGTTGAAGCTAGGACTAATAGTATGGCATTGGTTGAAGCTAGGACTAATAGTATGGCATTGGTTGAAGCTAGGACTAATAGTATGGCATTGGTTGAAGCTAGGACATTGGTTGAAGCTAGGACTAATAGTATGGCATTGGTTGAAGCTAGGACTAATAGTAGGGCATTGGGTGAAGCTAGGACTAATAGTATGGCATTGGTTGACTAATAGTATGGCATTGGTTGAAGCTAGGACTAATAGTATGGCATTGGTTGAAGCTAGGACTAATAGTATGGCATTGGTTGAAGCTAGGACTAATAGTATGGCATTGGTTGAAGCTAGGACATTGGTTGAAGCTAGGACTAATAGTATGGCATTGGTTGAAGCTAGGACTAATAGTATGGCATTGGTTGAAGCTAGGACTAATAGTATGGCATTGGTTGAAGCTAGGACTAATAGTATGGCATTGGTTGAAGCTAGGACTAATAGTATGGCATTGGTTGAAGCTAGGACTAATAGTATGGCATTGGTTGAAGCTAGGACTAATAGTATGGCATTGGTTGAAGCTAGGACTAATAGTATGGCATTGGTTGAAGCTAGGACTAATAGTATGGCATTGGTTGAAGCTAGGACTAATAGTAGGGCATTGGTTGAAGCTAGGACATTGGTTGAACCTAGGACTAATAGTATGGCATTGGTTGAAGCTAGGACTAATAGTATGGCATTGGTGAAGCTAGGACTAATAGTATGGCATTGGTTGAAGCTAGGACTAATAGTATGGCATTGGTTGAAGCTAGGACTAATAGTATGGCATTGGTTGAAGCTAGGACTAATAGTATGGCATTGGTGAAGCTAGGACTAATAGTATGGCATTGGTTGAAGCTAGGACATTGGTTGAAGCTAGGACTAATAGTATGGCATTGGTTGAAGCTAGGACTAATAGTATGGCATTAGGACATTGGTTGAAGCTAGGACTAATAGTATGGCATTGGTTGAAGCTAGGACATTGGTTGAAGCTAGGACTAATAGTATGGCATTGGTTGAAGCTAGGACTAATAGTATGGCATTGGTTGAAGCTAGGACTAATAGTATGACATTGGTTGAAGCTAGGACATTGGTTGAAGCTAGGACTAATAGTATGACATTGGTTGAAGCTAGGACATTGGTTGAAGCTAGGACTAATAGTATGGCATTGGTTGAAGCTAGGACTAATAGTATGGCATTGGTTGAAGCTAGGACTAATAGTATGGCATTGGTGAAGCTAGGACTAATAGTATGGCATTGGTTGAAGCTAGGACTAATAGTATGGCATTGGTTGAAGCTAGGACTAATAGTATGGCATTGGTTGAAGCTAGGACTAATAGTATGGCATTGGTGAAGCTAGGACTAATAGTATGGCATTGGTTGAAGCTAGGACTAATAGTATGGCATTGGTTGCAGCTAGGACTAATAGTATGGCATTGGTTGAAGCTAGGGCTAATAGTATGGCATTGGTTGAAGCTAGGACTAATAGTATGGCATTGGTGAAGCTAGGACTAATAGTAGGGCATTGGTTGAAGCTAGGGCTAATAGTATGGCATTGGTTGAAGCTAGGGCTAATAGTATGGCATTGGTTGAAGCTAGGACATTGGTTGAAGCTAGGACTAATAGTATGGCATTGGTTGAAGCAAGGACATTGGTTGAAGCTAGGACATTGGTTGAAGCTAGGACTAATAGTATGGCATTGGTTGAAGCTAGGACATTGGTTGAAGCTAGGACTAATAGTATGGCATTGGTCGAAGCTAGGACTAATAGTATGGCATTGGTGAAGCTAGGACTAATATTAGGGCATTGGTTGAAGCTAGGACATTGGTTGAAGCTAGGACTAATAGTATGGCATTGGTGAAGCTAGGACTAATAGTAGGGCATTGGGTGAAGCTAGGACTAATAGTAGGGCATTGGTTGAAGCTAGGACATTGGTTGAAGCTAGGACTAATAGTATGGCATTGGTTGAAGCTAGGACTAATAGTATGGCATTGGTGAAGCTAGGACTAATAGTATGGCATTGGTTGAAGCTAGGACATTGGTTGAAGCTAGGACTAATAGTATGGCATTGGTTGAAGCTAGGACTAATAGTATGGCATTGGTTGAAGCTAGGATATTGGTTGAAGCTAGGACTAATAGTATGGCATTGGTTGAAGCTAGGACTAATAGTATGGCATTGGTTGAAGCTAGGACTAATAGTATGGCATTGTTTGAAGCTAGGTCTAATAGTATGGCATTGGTTGAAGCTAGGACTAATAGTATGACATTGGTTGAAGCTAGGACATTGGTTGAAGCTAGGACTAATAGTATGGCATTGGTTGAAGCTAGGACTAATAGTATGGCATTGGTTGAAGCTAGGACTAATAGTATGGCATTGGTGAAGCTAGGACTAATAGTATGGCATTGGTTGAAGCTAGGACTAATAGTATGGCATTGGTGAAGCTAGGACTAATAGTATGGCATTGGTTGAAGCTAGGACTAATAGTATGGCATTGGTTGAAGCTAGGACTAATAGTATGGCATTGGTTGAAGCTAGGACTAATAGTATGGCATTGGTGAAGCTAGGACAAATAGTAGGGCATTGGTTGAAGCTAGGACATTGGTTGAAGCTAGGACTAATAGTATGGCATTGGTTGAAGCTAGGACTAATAGTATGGCATTGGTGAAGCTAGGACTAATAGTAGGGCATTGGTTGAAGCTAGGACATTGGTTGAAGCTAGGACTAATAGTATGGCATTGGTTGAAGCTAGGACTAATAGTATGGCATTGGTGAAGCTAGGACTAATAGTATGGCATTGGTTGAAGCTAGGACTAATAGTATGACATTGGTTGAAGCTAGGACATTGGTTGAAGCTAGGACTAATAGTATGGCATTGGTTGAAGCTAGGACTAATAGTATGGCATTGGTTGAAGCTAGGACTAATAGTATGGCATTGGTTGAAGCTAGGACTAATAGTATGGCATTGGTGAAGCTAGGACTAATAGTATGGCATTGGTTGAAGCTAGGACTAATAGTATGGCATTGGTTGAAGCTAGGACTAATAGTATGGCATTGGTTGAAGCTAGGACTAATAGTATGGCATTGGTTGAAGCTAGGACTATTGGCATTTGAAGCTAGGACTAATAGTATGGCATTGGTTGAAGCTAGGACTAATAGTATGGCATTGGTGAAGCTAGGACTAATAGTAGGGCATTGGTTGAAGCTAGGACATTGGTTGAAGCTAGGACTAATAGTATGGCATTGGTTGAAGCTAGGACTAATAGTATGGCATTTGAAGCTAGGACTAATAGTATGGCATTGGTTGAAGCTAGGACATTGGTTGAAGCTAGGACTAATAGTATGGCATTGGTTGAAGCTAGGACATTGGTTAATAGTATAGTATAGGCATTGCTTGAAGCGTGGTTAGGACTAATAGTATGGCATTGGGCTAGGATAGTATGGCATTGGTTGAAGCTAGGACAGTATAGTATAGCATTAGTTGAAGCTAGGACTAATAGTATGACATTAGTTGAAGCTAGGACATTGGTTGAAGCTAGGACTAATAGTATGGCATTGGTTGAAGCTAGGACTAATAGTATGGCATTGGTTGAAGCTAGGACTAATAGTATGGCATTAATTGAAGCTAGGACTAATAGTATGGCATTGCTTGAAGCTAGGACTAATAGTATGGCATTGGTTGAAGCTAGGACTAATAGTATGGCATTAGTTGAAGCTAGGACTAATAGTATGGCATTGGCTGAAGCTAGGACTAATTGGCATTGGTTGAAGCTAGGACATTGGTTGAAGCTAGGACTAATAGTATGGCATTGGTTGAAGCTAGGACTAATAGTATGGCATTGGTGAAGCTAGGACTAATAGTATGGCATTAGTTGAAAGCTAGGACATTGGTTGAAGCTAGGACTAATAGTATGGCATTAGTTGAAGCTAGGACTAATAGTATGGCATTGGTTGAAGCTAGGACATTGGTTGAAGCTAGGACTAATAGTATGGCATTAGTTGAAGCTAGGACCAATAGTATGGCATTGGTGAAGCTAAGGACAAATAGTAGGGCACTAGTTGAAGCTAGGACATTGGTTGAAGCTAGGACTAATAGTATGGCATTGTGTTGAAGCTAGGACTAATAGTATGGCATTGGTTGAAGCTAGGACTAATAGTAGGGCATTGGTTGAAGCTAGGACATTGGTTGAAGCTAGGACTAATAGTATGGCATTGGTTGAAGCTAGGACTAATAGTATGGCATTGGTGAAGCTAGGACTAATAGTATGGCATTGGTTGAAGCTAGGACTAATAGTATGGCATTGGTGAAGCTAGGACTAATAGTATGGCATTGGTTGAAGCTAGGACTAATAGTATGGCATTAGTTGAAGCTAGGACTAATAGTATGGCATTGGTTGAAGCTAGGACATTGGTTGAAGCTAGGACTAATAGTATGGCATTGGTTGAAGCTAGGACATTGGTTGAAGCTAGGACTAATAGTATGGCATTGGTTGAAGCTAGGACTAATAGTATGGCATTGGTTGAAGCTAGGACTAATAGTATGACATTAGTTGAAGCTAGGACATTGGTTGAAGCTAGGACTAATAGTATGGCATTGGTTGAAGCTAAGGACTAATAGTATGGCATTGGTTGAAGCTAGGACTAATAGTATGGCATTGGTTGAAGCTAGGACTAATAGTATGGCATTGGTTGAAGCTAGGACTAATAGTATGGCATTGGTTGAAGCTAGGACTAATAGTATGGCATTGGTTGAAGCTAGGACTAATAGTATGGCATTGGTTGAAGCTAGGACTAATAGTATGGCATTGGTTGAAGCTAGGACTAATAGTATGGCATTGGTGAAGCTAGGACTAATAGTATGGCATTGGTTGAAGCTAGGACTAATAGTATGGCATTGGTTGCAGCTAGGACTAATAGTATGGCATTGGTTGAAGCTAGGGCTAATAGTATGGCATTAGTTGAAGCTAGGACTAATAGTATGGCATTGGTGAAGCTAGGACTAATAGTAGGGCATTGGTTGAAGCTAGGGCTAATAGTATGGCATTGGTTGAAGCTAGGGCTAATAGTATGGCATTGGTTGAAGCTAGGACATTGGTTGAAGCTAGGACTAATAGTATGGCATTGGTTGAAGCAAGGACATTGGTTGAAGCTAGGACATTGGTTGAAGCTAGGACTAATAGTATGGCATTGGTTGAAGCTAGGACATTGGTTGGAAGCTAGGACTAATAGTATGGCATTGGTCGAAGCTAGGACTAATAGTATGG
>NW_025753181.1:0-11175 GCF_021184085.1 Oncorhynchus gorbuscha
ATGTGGTCCTATATGAGGGTCCTATATGGAATGTTGCTTATGATTTGATTTGATTATTGTTGGACAGGGTTACAGCTCCAACAATACACAGACATATGGTATATTACATGCTTGTCAAGTAAGCAGTACTGACTACTGAGTGCTTTATACACAGTAACAGGGGGAGAAATAAAGGTGAAATAAAATCAAAATATAAAAAGTTGCAAAAACCCTCAAGCGCTATGTTGAAACGGGCTCTTATGAGTACCGCCACAGGAAGATCCACCTGCTGCAGAGGATAAGTTCATGAGAGTTACCAGCCTCAGAAATTGCAGCCCAAATAAATGCTTCACAGAGTTCAAGTAACAGACATAACTCAACATCAACGGTTCAGAGGAGACTGTCTGAATCAGGCCTTCATGGTTGATTTGCTGCAAAGAAACCACTACTAGAGGACACCAATAATAAGAAGAGAGTTGCTTGGACCGAGCAATGGACATTAGACCGGTGGAAATCTGTCCTTTGGCCTGATGGGTCCAAATGTGAGATTTTTGGTTCCAACCGCCGTGTCTATGTGAAACCAAGTAGCCTACTATCTATGGTGGTGAAACAGAACTCTCCAAGTAGCCTACTATCTATGGTGGTGAAACAGAACTCTCCAAGTAGCCTACTATCTATGGTGGTGAAACAGACAGAACTCTCCAAGTAGCCTACTATCTATGGTGGTGAAACAGACAGAACTCTCCAAGTAGCCTACTATCTATGGTGGTGAAACAGACAGAACTCTCCAAGTAGCCTACTGTCTATGGTGGTGAAACAGACAGAACTCTCCAAGTAGCCTACTATCTATGGTGGTGAAACAGACAGAACTCTCCAAGTAGCCTACTGTCTATGGTGGTGAAACAGACAGAACTCTCCAAGTAGCCTACTATCTATGGTGGTGAAACAGACAGAACTCTCCAAGTAGCCTACTGTCTATGGTGGTGAAACAGACAGAACTCTCCAAGTAGCCTACTATCTATGGTGGTGAAACAGACAGAACTCTCCAAGTAGCCTACTATCTATGGTGGTGAAACAGACAGAACTCTCCAAGTAGCCTACTATCTATGGTGGTGAAACAGACAGAACTCTCCAAGTAGCCTACTGTCTATGGTGGTGAAACAGACAGAACCCTCCAAGTAGCCTACTATCTATGGTGGTGAAACGGACAGCACTCTCCAAGTAGCCTACTATCTATGGTGGTGAAACGGACAGCACTATCCAAGTAGCCTACAGTCTATGGTGGTGAAACAGACAGAACTCTCCAAGTAGCCTACTATCTATGGTGGTGAAACAGAACTCTCCAAGTAGCCTACTGTCTATGGTGGTGAAACGGACAGAACTCTCCAAGTAGCCTACTGTCTATGGTGGTGAAACAGACAGAACTCTCCAAGTAGCCTACTATCTATGGTGGTGAAACAGAACTCTCCAAGTAGCCTACTGTCTATGGTGGTGAAACAGACAGCACTATCCAAGTAGCCTACTATCTATGGTGGTGAAACAGACAGAACTCTCCAAGTAGCCTACTATCTATGGTGGTGAAACAGACAGAACTCTCAAGTAGCCTACTGTCTATGGTGGTGAAACAGACAGAACCCTCAAAGTAGCCTACTATCTATGGTGGTGAAACGGACAGCACTCTCCAAGTAGCCTACTATCTATGGTGGTGAAACGGACAGCACTATCCAAGTAGCCTACAGTCTATGGTGGTGAAACAGACAGAACTCTCCAAGTAGCCTACTATCTATGGTGGTGAAACAGAACTCTCCAAGTAGCCTACTGTCTATGGTGGTGAAACGAGACAGAACTCTCAAGTAGCCTACTGTCTATGGTGGTGAAACAGACAGAACTCTCCTGGCCTACTATCTATGGTGGTGAAACAGAACTCTCCAAGTAGCCTACTGTCTATGGTGGTGAAACAGACAGACTACAAGTAGCCTACTATCTATGGTGAGTGAAACAGACAGAACTCTCCAAGTAGCCTACTATCTATGGTGGTGAAACAGAACTCTCCAAGTAGCCTACTGTCTATGGTGGTGAAACAGACAGCACTATCCAGTAGCCTACTATCTATGGTGGTGAAACAGACAGAACTCTCAAGTAGTATCTATGGTGGTGAAACAGACAGAACTCTCCAAGTAGCCTACTGTCTATGGTGGTGAAACCAGAACTCTCAAGTAACCTACTATCTATGGTGGTGAAGCACAGTAGCCTACTATCTATGGTGGTTGAAACAGACAGCACACTATCAAGTAGCCTACTATCTATGGTGGTGGAACAGAACTCTCCAAGTAGCCTATCCAAGTAGCCTAGCCTACTATCTATGGTGGTGAAACGGACAGCACTATCCAAGTAGCCTACTGTCTATGGTGGTGAAACAGACAGAACTCTCCAAGTAGCCCTACTATCAGACAGCACTCTCCCAGTAGCCTACTGTCTATGTGGTGAAACATACAGAACTCTCCAAGTAGCCTACTGTCTGTGGTGGTGAAACAGACAGAACTCTCCAAGTAGCCTACTGTCTATGGTGGTGAAACATACAGAACTCTCCAAGTAGCCTACTGTCTAAGGTGGTGAAACAGACATCACTATCCAAGTAGCCTACTGTCTATGGTGGTGAAACAGAACTCTCCAAGTAGCCTACTATCTATGGTGGTGAAACAGACAGAACTCTCAAGTAGCCTACTGTCTATGGTGGTGAAACAGAACTCTCCAAGTAGCCTACTGTCTATGGGGTGAAACAGACAGAACTCTCCAAGTAGCCTACTATCTAGAAACAGACAGAACTCTAGTAGCCTGTCTATGGTGGTGAAACAGACAGAACTCTCCAAGTAGCCTACTATCTATGGTGGTGAAACAGACAGAACTCTCCAAGTAGCCTACTATCTATGGTGGTGAAACAGACAGAACTCTCCAAGTAGCCTACTATCTATGGTGGTGAAACAGACAGAACTCTCCAAGTAGCCTACTATCTATGGTGGTAGAAACGGACAGCACTATCCAAGTAGCCTACTATCTATGGTGGTGAAACAGAACTCTCCAAGTAGCCTACTATATATGGTGGTGAAACGGACAGCACTATCCAAGTAGCCTACTGTCTATGGTGGTGAAACAGACAGAACTCTCCAAGTAGCCTACTATCTATGGTGGTGAAACAGACAGCACTCTCCAAGTAGCCTACTGTCTATGGTGGTGAAACATACAGAACTCTCCAAGTAGCCTACTGTCTATGGTGGTGAAACAGACAGAACTCTCCAAGTAGCCTACTGTCTATGGTGGTGAAACATACAGAACTCTCCAAGTAGCCTACTGTCTATGGTGGTGAAACAGACATCACTATCCAAGTAGCCTACTGTCTATGGTGGTGAAACAGAACTCTCCAAGTAGCCTACTATCTATGGTGGTGAAACAGACAGAACTCTCCAAGTAGCCTACTATATATGGTGGTGAAACAGAACTCTCCAAGTAGCCTACTGTCTATGGGGGTGAAACAGACAGAACTCTCCAAGTAGCCTACTATCTATGGTGGTGAAACAGACAGAACTCTCCAAGTAGCCTACTGTCTATGGGGGTGAAACAGAACTCTCCAAGTAGCCTACTGTCTATGGTGGTGAAACAGACAGAACTCTCCACGTAGCCTACTATCTATGGTGGTGAAACAGACAGAACTCTCCAAGTAGCCTACTGTCTATGGTGGTGAAACAGACAGAACTCTCCAAGTAGCCTACTATCTATGGTGGTGAAACAGACAGCACTCTCCAAGTAGCCTACTGTCTATGGTGGTGAAACATACAGAACTCTCCAAGTAGCCTACTGTCTATGGTGGTGAAACAGACAGAACTCTCCAAGTAGCCTACTGTCTATGGTGGTGAAACATACAGAACTCTCCAAGTAGCCTACTGTCTATGGTGGTGAAACAGACATCACTATCCAAGTAGCCTACTGTCTATGGTGGTGAAACAGAACTCTCCAAGTAGCCTACTATCTATGGTGGTGAAACAGACAGAACTCTCCAAGTAGCCTACTATCTATGGTGGTGAAACAGAACTCTCCAAGTAGCCTACTGTCTATGGGGGTGAAACAGACAGAACTCTCCAAGTAGCCTACTATCTATGGTGGTGAAACAGACAGAACTCTCCAAGTAGCCTACTGTCTATGGAGGTGAAACAGAACTCTCCAAGTAGCCTACTATCTATGGTGGTGAAACGGACAGCACTATCCAAGTAGCCTACTATCTATGGTGGTGAAACAGAACTCTCCAAGTAGCCTACTATCTATGGTGGTGAAACGGACAGCACTATCCAAGTAGCCTACTGTCTATGGTGGTGAAACAGACAGAACTCTCCAAGTAGCCTACTATCTATGGTGGTGAAACAGACAGCACTCTCCAAGTAGCCTACTGTCTATGGTGGTGAAACATACAGAACTCTCCAAGTAGCCTACTGTCTATGGTGGTGAAACATACAGAACTCTCCAAGTAGCCTACTATCTATGGTGGTGAAACAGACATCACTATCCAAGTAGCCTACTGTCTATGGTGGTGAAACAGAACTCTCCAAGTAGCCTACTATCTATGGTGGTGAAACAGACAGAACTCTCCATGTAGCCTACTATCTATGGTGGTGAAACAGAACTCTCCAAGTAGCCTACTGTCTATGGGGGTGAAACAGACAGAACTCTCCAAGTAGCCTACTATCTATGGTGGTGAAACAGACAGAACTCTCCAAGTAGCCTACTGTCTATGGTGGTGAAACAGACAGAACTCTCCAAGTAGCCTACTATCTATGGTGGTGAAACAGACAGAACTCTCCAAGTAGCCTACTGTCTATGGTGGTGAAACAGACAGAACTCTCCAAGTAGCCTACTATCTATGGTGGTGAAACAGACAGAACTCTCCAAGTAGCCTACTGTCTATGGTGGTGGAAACAGATACTCTCCAAGTAGCCTACTGTCTATGGTGGTGAAACAGACAGAACTCTCCAAGTAGCCTACTATCTATGGTGGTGAAACAGACAGAACTCTCCAAGTAGCCTACTGTCTATGGTGGTGAAACAGACAGAACTCTCCAAGTAGCCTACTATCTATGGTGGTGAAACAGACAGAACTCTCCAAGTAGCCTACTGTCTATGGTGGTGAAACAGACAGAACTCTCCAAGTAGCCTACTATCTATGGTGGTGAAACAGACAGAACTCTCCAAGTAGCCTACTGTCTATGGTGGTGAAACAGACAGCACTCTCCAAGTAGCCTACTGTCTATGGTGGTGAAACAGACAGCACTATCCAAGTAGCCTACTGTCTATGGTGGTGAAACAGAACTCTCCAAGTAGCCTACTATCTATGGTGGTGAAACAGACAGAACTCTCCAAGTAGCCTACTATCTATGGTGGTGAAACAGAACTCTCCAAGTAGCCTACTGTCTATGGGGGTGAAACAGACAGAACTCTCCAAGTAGTCTACTATCTATGGTGGGTGAAACAGACAGAACTCTCCAAGTAGCCTACTGTCTATGGTGGTGAAACAGAACTCTCCAAGTAGCCTACTGTCTGTGGTGGTGAAACAGACAGCACTATCCAAGTAGCCTACTGTCTATGGTGGTGAAACAGACAGCACTATACAAGTAGCCGACTATCTATGGTGGTGAAACAGACAGAACTCTCCAAGTAGCCTACTATCTATGGTGGTGAAACAGAACTCTCCAAGTAGCCTACTGTCTATGGTGAGTTGACAGACAGAACTCTCCAAGTAGCCTACTGTCTATAGTTGGTGAAACAGAACTCTCCAAGTAGCCTACTATCTATGGTGGTGAAACAGACAGAACTCTCCAAGTAGCCTACTGTCTATGGTGGTGAAACAGACAGAACTCTCCAAGTAGCCTACTATCTATGGTGGTGAAACAGACAGAACTCTCCAAGTAGCCTACTGTCTATGGTGGTGTAAACAGAACTCTCCAAGTAGCCTACTGTCTATGGTGGTGAAACAGACAGCACTATCCAAGTAGCCTACTGTCTATGGTGGTGAAACAGACAGCACTATCCAAGTAGCCGACTATCTATAGTGGTGAAACAGACAGAACTCTCCAAGTAGCCTACTATCTATGGTGGTGAAACAGACAGAACTCTCCAAGTAGCCTACTGTCTATGGTGGTGAAACAGACAGAACTCTCCAAGTAGCCTACTATCTATGGTGGTGAAACAGACAGAACTCTCCAAGTAGTCTACTGTCTATGGTGGTGAAACAGACAGAACTCTCCAAGTAGCCTACTATCTATGGTGGTGAAACAGACAGAACTCTCCAAGTAGCCTACTATCTATGGTGGTGAAACAGACAGAACTCTCCAAGTAGCCTACTGTCTATGGTGGTGAAACAGACAGCACTATCCAAGTAGCCTACTGTCTATGGTGGTGAAACAGAACTCTCCGAGTAGCCTACTGTCTATGGTGGTGAAACAGAACTCTCCAAGTAGCCTACTGTCTGTGGTGGTGAAACAGACAGCACTATCCAAGTAGCCTACTGTCTATGGTGGTGAAACAGACAGCACTATACAAGTAGCCGACTATCTATGGTGGTGAAACAGACAGAACTCTCCAAGTAGCCTACTATCTATGGTGGTGAAACAGACAGAACTCTCCAAGTAGCCTACTGTCTATGGTGGTGAAACAGACAGAACTCTCCAAGTAGCCTACTATCTATGGTGGTGAAACAGACAGAACTCTCCAAGTAGCCTACTATCTATGGTGGTGAAACAGAACTCTCCAAGTAGCCTACTGTCTATGGTGGTGAAACAGACAGAACTCTCCAAGTAGCCTACTGTCTATGGTGGTGAAACAGAACTCTCCAAGTAGCCTACTATCTATGGTGGTGAAACAGACAGAACTCTCCAAGTAGCCTACTGTCTATGGTGGTGAAACAGACAGAACTCTCCAAGTGGCCTACTGTCTATGGTGGTGGAAACAGTACAGAACTCTCCAAGTGGCCTACTGTCTATGGTGGTGAAACAGACAGAACTCTCCAAGTAGCCTACTATCTATGGTGGTGAAACAGACAGAACTCTCCAAGTAGCCTACTGTCTATGGTGGTGAAACAGACAGAACTCTCCAAGTAGCCTACTATCTATGGTGGTGAAACAGACAGAACTCTCCAAGTAGCCTACTATCTATGGTGGTGAAACAGACAGAACTCTCCAAGTAGCCTACTGTCTATGGTGGTGAAACAGAACTCTCCGTAGCCTACTGTCTGGTGGTGAAACGAGACAGAACTCTCCAAGTAGCCTACTGTCTATGGTGGTGAAACAGACAGAACTCTCCAAGTAGCCTACTATCTATGGTGGTGAAACAGACAGCACTCTCCAAGTAGCCTACTATCTATGGTGGTGAAACGGACAGCACTATCCAAGTAGCCTACAGTCTATGGTGGTGAAACAGACAGAACTCTCCAAGTAGCCTACTATCTATGGTGGTGAAACAGAACTCTCCAAGTAGCCTACTGTCTATGGTGGTGAAACGGACAGAACTCTCCAAGTAGCCTACTGTCTATGGTGGTGAAACAGACAGAACTCTCCAAGTAGCCTACTATCTATGGTGGTGAAGACAGAACTCTCCAAGTAGCCTACTGTCTATGGTGGTGGAAACAGACAGCACTATCCAAGTAGCCTACTATCTATGGTGGTGAAACGGACAGCACTATCCAAGTAGCCTACTGTCTATGGTGGTGAAACAGACAGAACTCTCCAAGTAGCCTACTATCTATGGTGGTGAAACATACAGAACTCTCCAAGTAGCCTACTGTCTATGGTGGTGAAACAGACAGAACTCTCCAAGTAGCCTACTGTCTATGGTGGTGAAACATACAGAACTCTCCAAGTAGCCTACTATCTAAGGTGGTGAAACAGACATCACTATCCAAGTAGCCTACTGTCTATGGTGGTGAAACAGAACTCTCCAAGTAGCCTACTATCTATGGTGGTGAAACAGACAGAACTCTCCAAGTAGCCTACTATCTATGGTGGTGAAACAGAACTCTCCAAGTAGCCTACTGTCTATGGGGGTGAAACAGACAGAACTCTCCAAGTAGCCTACTATCTATGGTGGTGAAACAGACAGAACTCTCCAAGTAGCCTACTATCTATGGTGGTGAAACAGACAGAACTCTCCAAGTAGCCTACTGTCTATGGTGGTGAAACAGACAGAACTCTCCAAGTAGCCTACTATCTATGGTGGTGAAACAGACAGAACTCTCCAAGTAGCCTACTATCTATGGTGGTGAAACAGACAGAACTCTCCAAGTAGCCTACTGTCTATGGTGGTGAAACAGACAGCACTATCCAAGTAGCCTACTGTCTATGGTGGTGAAACAGAACTCTCCAAGTAGCCTACTATCTATGGTGGTGAAACAGACAGAACTCTCCAAGTAGCCTACTGTCTATGGGGGTGAAACAGACAGAACTCTCCAAGTAGCCTACTGTCTATGGTGGTGAAACAGAACTCTCCAAGTAGCCTACTGTCTATGGTGGTGAAACAGACAGCACTATCCAAGTAGCCTACTGTCTATGGTGGTGAAACAGACAGCACTCTCCAAGTAGCCTACTATCTATGGTGGTGAAACGGACAGCACTCTCCAAGTAGCCTACTATCTATGGTGGTGAAACAGACAGAACTCTCCAAGTAGCCTACTATCTATGGTGGTGAAACAGAACTCTCCAAGTAGCCTACTGTCTATGGTGGTGAAACGGACAGAACTCTCCAAGTAGCCTACTGTCTATGGTGGTGAAACAGACAGCACTATCCAAGTAGCCTACTATCTATGGTGGTGAAACAGAACTCTCCAAGTAGCCTACTGTCTATGGTGGTGAAACGGACAGAACTCTCCAAGTAGCCTACTGTCTATGGTGAGTGAAACAGACAGAACTCTCCAAGTAGCCTACTATCTATGGTGGTGAAACAGAACTCTCCAAGTAGCCTACTGTCTATGGTGGTGAAACAGACAGCACTATCCAAGTAGCCTACTATCTATGGTGGTGAAACGGACAGCACTATCCAAGTAGCCTACTGTCTATGGTGGTGAAACAGACAGAACTCTCCAAGTAGCCTACTATCTATGGTGGTGAAACATACAGAACTCTCCAAGTAGCCTACTGTCTATGGTGGTGAAACAGACAGAACTCTCCAAGTAGCCTACTGTCTATGGTGGTGAAACATACAGAACTCTCCAAGTAGCCTACTATCTAAGGTGGTGAAACAGACATCACTATCCAAGTAGCCTACTGTCTATGGTGGTGAAACAGAACTCTCCAAGTAGCCTACTATCTATGGTGGTGAAACAGACAGAACTCTCCAAGTAGCCTACTATCTATGGTGGTGAAACAGAACTCTCCAAGTAGCCTACTGTCTATGGGGGTGAAACAGACAGAACTCTCCAAGTAGCCTACTATCTATGGTGAGTGAAACAGACAGAACTCTCCAAGTAGCCTACTATCTATGGTGGTGAAACAGACAGAACTCTCCAAGTAGCCTACTGTCTATGGTGGTGAAACAGACAGAACTCTCCAAGTAGCCTACTATCTATGGTGGTGAAACAGACAGAACTCTCCAAGTAGCCTACTGTCTATGGTGGTGAAACAGACAGAACTCTCCAAGTAGCCTACTGTCTATGGTGGTGAAACAGACAGAACTCTCAAGTAGCCTACTGTCTATGGTGGTGAAACAGACAGAACTCTCCAAGTAGCCTACTATCTATGGTGGTGAAACAGACAGAACTCTCCAAGTAGCCTACTATCTATGGTGAGTGAAACAGACAGAACTATCCAAGTAGCCTACTGTCTATGGTGGTGAAACAGAACTCTCCAAGTAGCCTACTATCTATGGTGGTGAAACAGACAGAACTCTCCAAGTAGCCTACTATCTATGGTGGTGAAACAGACAGAACTCTCCAAGTAGCCTACTATCTATGGTGGTGAAACAGAACTCTCCAAGTAGCCTACTGTCTATGGTGGTGAAACAGACAGAACTCTCCAAGTAGCCTACTGTCTATGGTGGTGAAACAGACAGCACTATCCAAGTAGCCTACTGTCTATGGTGGTGAAACAGAACTCTCCAAGTAGCCTACTGTCTATGGTGGTGAAACAGACAGAACTCTCCAAGTAGCCTACTATCTATGGTGGTGAAACAGACAGAACTCTCCAAGTAGCCTACTGTCTATGGTGGTGTAAACAGAACTCTCCAAGTAGCCTACTGTCTATGGTGGTGAAACAGACAGCACTATCCAAGTAGCCTACTGTCTATGGTGGTGAAACAGACAGCACTATCCAAGTAGCCGACTATCTATAGTGGTGAAACAGACAGAACTCTCCAAGTAGCCTACTATCTATGGTGGTGAAACAGACAGAACTCTCCAAGTAGCCTACTATCTATGGTGAGTGAAACAGACAGAACTCTCCAAGTAGCCTACTGTCTATGGTGGGTGAAACAGACAGAACTCTCCAAGTAGCCTACTGTCTATGGTGGTGAAACAGACAGAACTCTCCAAGTAGCCTACTATCTATGGTGGTGAAACAGACATAACTCTCCAAGTAGCCTACTATCTATGGTGGTGAAACAGAACTCTCCAAGTAGCCTACTGTCTATGGTGGTGAAACAGAACTCTCCAAGTAGCCTACTGTCTATGGTGGTGAAACAGACAGAACTCTCCAAGTAGCCTACTGTCTATGGTGGTGAGAGCAGACAGCACTATCCAAGTAGGCTACTGTCTATGGTGTAGTGAAACAGAACTCTCCAAGTAGCCTACTGTCTATGGTGGTGAAACAGACAGAACTCTCCAAGTAGCCTACTATCTATGGTGGTGGAAACAGACAGAACTCTCCAAGTAGCCTACTGTCTATGGTGGTTGAAACAGACCAGAACTCTCCAAGTAGCCTACTATCTATGGTGGTGAAACAGACAGAACTCTCCAAGTAGCCTACTATCTATGGTGGTGAAACAGACAGAACTCTCCAAGTAGCCTACTGTCTATGGTGGTGAAACAGACAGAACTCTCCAAGTAGCCTACTGTCTATGGTGGTGAAACAGACAGAACTCTCCAAGTAGCCTACTGTCTATGGTGGTGAAACAGACAGCAACTCTCCAAGTAGCCTACTATCTATGGTGGTGAAACAGACAGAACTCT
>NW_025753182.1:0-5000 GCF_021184085.1 Oncorhynchus gorbuscha
CTCTCTCTATATACAGTTGCTATCTCTCTGTATCTCTCTCTACATATACAGTTGCTATCTCTCTGTATCTCTCTCTCTATATACAGTTGCTATCTCTCTGTATCTCTCTCTCTATATACAGTTGCTATCTCTCTGTATTCTCTCTCTATATACAGTTGCTATCTCTCTGTATCTCTCTCTCTATATACAGTTGCTATCTCTCTGTATCTCTCTCTCTATATACAGTTGCTATCTCTCTGTATCTCCTCTCTATATACAGTTGCTATCTCTCTGTATCTCTCTCTCTATATACAGTTGCTATCTCTCTGTATCTCTCTCTCTATATACAGTTGCTATCTCTCTGTATCTCTCTCTCTATATACAGTTGCTATCTCTCTGTATCTCTCTCTCTATATACAGTTGCTATCTCTCTGTATCTCTCTCTCTATATACAGTTGCTATCTCTCTGTATCTCTCTCTCTATATACAGTTGCTATCTCTCTGTATCTCTCTCTCTATATACAGTTGCTATCTCTCTGTATCTCTCTCTCTATATACAGTTGCTATCTCTCTGTATCTCTCTCTCTATATACAGTTGCTATCTCTCTGTATCTCTCTCTCTATATACAGTTGCTATCTCTCTGTATCTCTCTCTCTCTATATACAGTTGCTATCTCTCTGTATCTCTCTCTCTATATACAGTTGCTATCTCTCTGTATCTCTCTCTCTATATACAGTTGCTATCTCTCTGTATCTCTCTCTATATACAGTTGCTATCTCTCTGTATCTCTCTCTCTATATACAGTTGCTATCTCTCTGTATCTTTCTCTCTATATACAGTTGCTATCTCTCTGTATCTCTCTCTCTATATACAGTTGCTATCTCTCTGTATATCTCTCTCTATATACAGTTGCTATCTCTCTGTATCTCTCTCTCTATATACAGTTGCTATCTCTCTGTATCTCTCTCTCTATATACAGTTGCTATCTCTCTGTATCTCTCTCTCTATATACAGTTGCTATCTCTCTGTACTTATCCTCTCTCTCCTCTTGATTGCTATCTCTCTGTATCTCTCTCTCTATATACAGTTGCTATCTCTGTATCTCCTACTCTATATACAGTTGCTATCTCTCTGTATCTCCTCTCTCTCTATACAGTTGCTATAATCTCTCTGTATCTCTTCTATATACAGTTGCTATCTCTCTGTATCTCTTCTATATACAGTTGCTATCTCTCTGTATCTCTATATACAGTTGCTATCTCTCTGTATCTCTCTCTCTATATACAGTTGCTATCTCTCTGTCTCTCTCTCTATATACAGTTGCTATCTCTCTGTATCTCTCTCTCTATATACAGTTGCTATCTCTCTGTATCTTCTCTTTCACTCTGGAACAATATTTGAATCTCCTTTCTGAGACATCACTAAGTATTTGTTTATGTCCAGCTGTCTCATGGAGAGGAAGCATCAACTTTAACTATCTTTAATAACCTTATTTTTGTAGTATATATATATCCTCCACTCTATCTCTTCCCTCCCTCACTGAAGTGAAACTCAGCTTTCTTATCTGTCATTTTGCAGTATCATAGTTGTGTTACAGAGGAGTCAGCCGACTCAAATTACTCCTTTCGTCAGAAGACAGATAACACAAACATTCTGTTGACAGCCCCTATTGCCATATTTTACTCTATTTCTCTTGGCCCCTTTTGTTTCAGACTTTTATATCTCTCTCTCTCTCTCTCTCTCTCTCTCTCTCTCTCTCTCTCTCTCTCTCTCTCTCTCTCTCTCTCTCTCTCTCTTTCCTCTCTGTCTCTCTCCGTCCCACTCCCTCTCTCCCTCTCTCCCCCTCTCTCCCTCTCTCTCTCTCTCTCTCTCTCTCTCTCTCTCTCTCTCCTCTCTCTCTCTCTCTCTCTCTCTCTCTCTCTCTCCCCCTCTCTCTCCCTCTCTCTCTCCCTCTCTCTCTCTCTCTCTCTCTCTCTCTCTCTCTCTCTCTCTCTCTCTCTCCTCTCTCTCTAAAAAAGAGATCAAACCGTAGTTCTTGTACAACTCATACCATACATATAATGTATGCATTAGGTTTGGGCAGAATCCAGGTTTTCTTCATACTGTCCTTCTCTCATCCCGGGATTTACGGTATTACCAGCTTAGTACACAAGGGCACCAAACCCCCAAAACTCACAAAATGCCAGAATGCTAACAAAACTAGCACAAGTAATAGTACATTTCCAGGGAGGTTGCCTAGCTAAACATACTAACCAGCGCAAACGAAAATAAAC
Source organism: Oncorhynchus gorbuscha (assembly GCF_021184085.1). Lineage (NCBI taxonomy): Eukaryota > Metazoa > Chordata > Actinopteri > Salmoniformes > Salmonidae > Oncorhynchus > Oncorhynchus gorbuscha. The sequence continues at coordinate 2,254 of NW_025753182.1, forward strand.
AAATTGTAATCCAACTCATGAAGTTATACATATGTAGATAGGAGCTATCAGAAAAGGTCATTTTTGGTGAGTTTGGATATTTACAAGCGAATGTGAACGAGAGACATTGTGGCAATGAAACACAGGTGGTTGACACACGCCAGTCTGAAGGAAGAACAGTAGTGGCTCTGAGCAGCATGTACACGCTGTGTCTGTGTGTGGAGTCTGGAGTCTGAGTCTAGAGTCGTTAGGTAACAGGCCTGCCTGCTCTGGAGAAGATGGGGAGGAGCAGACAGGTGATAACAGAGAAGAAAAGATAGATAGCTGAACAGATAACTCATTCAAAGTGGGCTTTAACTTCTCAAACAGCAGAGCTTACACAATGTGTGACCGACCGGCTCGACCGATCTTATGTACTGTAGCAAAATTTGAAATGGTGAGCTAGAAAATGGTATATGATGGCACTACAGTTGAGGAACATGGAAAGTAATGCTGTTATAATAAACTTGTAACCACAACTATTTAGTTACGCTTTTTTATTCCAACTTACTGACACCGGCCATACTCAACGGTGTTGAGTGTTGAATTTGTCAGTTATACCGCGCTCTTGCACACTGAGACGAGAGTGCTCTGAAATCGGAGCAGATAGCAGAGCGAATTTACCAGCTACGTCTATCGACAGTGTTCGCAGTGACATCATGAACATTCTATTGAAATAGTTACTTGCATAATGGAGTCTTTTGTTTAGACATGCAGCTAGCAGCTAGCTAAACAACGAACCATAATCCCAACCCATAACGTTACTGCCCTGCATGAATCTGCCGGTTAGCTAACCAACCAGGTTCAATGTTATCTAGCTAACATTAGGCTATAACTAGCAATGCAAATTCCTCTGAGATACTATTACAACACAGATCATACACATAACGTTAGCTAACGAGCCAGCAAGCTAACGTTAGCTAACAGTACGCTTTAACTTGAAATGAAAATGACTTTCTGACTAAATTTGAAATGTGTAATATCTGAAAATGTAGCTAGCTAGATTATTTTATCCGTATACATGAATGGACGCTCCTCCCTGTCACGGTTGCCCTTAGTTTGAAGATGTAATCCGAAGACAGGTGTTTTATACAACAACCTTCAGTGTGTTCTCTTTTCAACTCCCTCTGCATATTTACAATCAAACGCCAGAACTTTCTCCATCTCCTTAGTGATCATACTCTAATTCTACTGATTTCAAAACTCTGTCCTACAGAAAGTAGAGAGCAACACTTTTGCAGTTCTACTGCGTGATACCTTTCAAAAAAGCTGCGTTATAAAGTACGGCCTACTCATACTGACCAGCTCATCTTATAGACAAAAACCTGCTACATGGCAGACCAATCCGAGCTCATCTCTCGGCATGTCCAGCCCACCCATTATCTCAGCCAATCATGGCTAGCGGCAAGGTTCCTTACTTTGTCCACGGCTAAACTAACTAGGCTCGTAATTTAACCATTTTAATCGTATTTACAGATGGCACGTTTGTTATTAAGGCACATGAATGTTCACATGTCTCAGAAGACATTTCTGCCAACAAAAAATAACATTTTGATAAAAAAAGAAAGTTTTACTTTCAAATGATTGTCCTGTAAGAAATATCTTGCTGTGTTTTGTAAACGCAAAAATGTAAAATGCTTCTTATTGTAATTTCTACTCGACATCAGACTAATTTTGTGCTTCAGTTATACTTCTCCCCTCAGATGAGAATTCACTAATGGGCATTCTATCAGCAGACAGCACTCTGATGTGGAGCTACTTTTCTCCATCATTCTATCAGCAGACAGCACTCTGATGTGGGGCTACTGTACTCCATCATTCTATCAGCAGACAGACTGATGTGGAGCTACTGTTCTCCATCATTCTATCAGCAGACAGACTGATGTGGAGCTACTGTTCTCCATCATTCTATCAGCAGACTGATGTGGAGCTACTGTTCTCCATCATTCTATCAGCAGACTGATGTGGAGCTACTGTTCTCCATCATTCTATCAGCAGACAGACTGATGTGGAGCTACTGTTCTCCATCATTCTATCAGCAGACAGCACTCTGATGTGGAGCTACTGTTCTCCATCATTCTATCAGCAGACAGCACTCTGATGTGGAGCTACTGTTCTCCATCATTCTATCAGCAGACAGACTGATGTGGAGCTACTGTTCTCCATCATTCTACCAGCAGACAGACTGATGTGGAGCTACTGTTCTCCATCATTCTATCAGCAGACAGACTGATGTGGAGCTACTGTTCTCCGATATTTTTCTCTGGTAAAATGCAAGATTAACTTTAAAAGCAAAACATGAGGAAATGTAGCTGTCAACATTCTATGATAAACATTAGAAATCTGATGACCATGCATCGTTCTTGCAAAAAAATACCAGGATATTATGTATCCATTATCTATCCATTATCCACAGTATGTATCCATTATCTATCCATTATCCACATTATGTATCCATTCAAAGTGCTGTACAGAAACCCAGCCTAAAACTCCAAACAGCAAGCAATGCAGGTGTAGAAGCATCCATTATCCACAGTATGTATCCATTATGTATCCATTATGTATCCATTATGTATCCATTATCCACAGTATGTATCCATTATGTATTCATGATCCACATTATGTATCCATTATGTATCCATTATCCACAGTATGTATCCATTATGTATCCATTATCCACATTATGTATCCATTATGTATCCATTATCCACATTATGTATCCATTATGT
>NW_025753183.1:0-11171 GCF_021184085.1 Oncorhynchus gorbuscha
TGACAAACATGACAGTACCCCCCACTCACCGAGCGCCTCCTGGCGCACTCGAGGAGGAATCCTGGCGGCAACGGAGGAAATCATCGATGAGTGAACGGTCCAGCACGTCCCGAGACGGAACCCAACTCCTCTCCTCAGGACCGTAACCCTCCCAATCCACTAAGTATTGGTGACCCCGTCCCCGAGAACGCATGTCCATGATCTTATGTACCTTGTAAATAGGTGCGCTCTCGACAAGGACGGGAGGGGGAGGGAAGACGAACGGGGGTGCGAAGAAAGGGCTTAACACAGGAGACATGGAAGACAGGATGGACGCGACGAAGATGTCGCGGAAGAAGCAGTCGCACAGCGACAGGATTGACGACCTGGGAGACACGGAACGGACCAATGAACCGCGGAGTCAACTTACGAGAAGCTGTCGTAAGAGGAAGGTTGCGAGTGGAAAGCCACACTCTCTGGCCGCAACAATACCTTGGACTCTTAATCCTGCGTTTATTGGCGGCTCTCACCGTCTGTGCCCTGTAACGGCAAAGTGCAGACCTCACCCTCCTCCAGGTGCGCTCACAACGTTGGACAAACGCTTGAGCGGAGGGAACGCTGGACTCGGCAAGCTGGGATGAGAACAGAGGAGGCTGGTAACCCAGACTACTCTGAAACGGAGATAACCCGGTAGCAGACGAAGGAAGCGAATTGTGAGCGTATTCTGCCCAGGGGAGCTGTTCTGCCCAAGACGCAGGGTTTCTGAAAGAAAGGCTGCGTAGTATGCGACCAATCGTCTGATTGGCCCTCTCTGCTTGACCGTTAGACTGGGGATGAAACCCGGAAGAGAGACTGACGGACGCACCAATCAAACGACAGAACTCCCTCCAAAACTGTGACGTGAATTGCGGGCCTCTGTCTGAAACGGCGTCTAACGGGAGGCCATGAATTCTGAATACATTCTCAATAATGATTTGTGCCGTCTCCTTAGCGGAAGGAAGTTTAGCGAGGGAATGAAATGTGCCGCCTTAGAGAACCTATCGACAACCGTAAGAATCACAGTCTTCCCCGCAGACAAAGGCAGACCGGTAATGAAGTCTAAGGCGATGTGAGACCATGGTCGAGAAGGAATGGGGAGCGGTCTGAGACGACCGGCAGGAGGAGAGTTACCCGACTTAGTCTGCGCGCAGTCCGAACAAGCAGCCACGAAACGGCGCGTGTCACGCTCCTGAGTCGGCCACCAAAAGCGCTGGCGAATAGACGCAAGAGTGCCTCGAACACCGGGATGACCAGCTAACTTGGCAGAGTGAGCCCACTGAAGAACAGCCAGACGAGTGGAAACAGGAACGAAAAGGAGGTTACTAGGACAAGCGCGCGGCGACGCAGTGTGCGTGAGTGCTTGCTTAACCTGTCTTTCAATTCCCCAGACTGTTAACCCGACAACACGCCCATAAGGAAGAATCCCTCGGGATCAGTAGAAGCCACAGAAGAACTAAACAGACGGGATAAGGCATCAGGCTTGGTGTTCTTGCTACCCGGACGGTAAGAAATCACAAACTCGAAACGAGCGAAAAACAACGCCCAACGAGCTTGACGGGCATTAAGTCGTTTGGCAGAACGGATGTACTCAAGGTTCTTATGGTCTGTCCAAACGACAAAAGGAACGGTCGCCCCCTCCAACCACTGTCGCCATTCGCCTAGGGCTAAGCGGATGGCGAGCAGTTCACGGTTACCCACATCATAGTTGCGCTCAGATGGCGACAGGCGATGAGAAAAATAAGCGCAAGGATGAACCTTATCGTCAGACTGGAAGCGCTGGGATAGAATGGCTCCCACGCCTACCTCTGAAGCGTCAACCTCGACAATGAATTGTCTAGTGACGTCAGGAGTAACGAGGATAGGAGCGGACGTAAAACGTTCTTTTAGAAGATCAAAAGCTCCCTGGGCGGAACCGGACCACTTAAAACACGTCTTGACAGAAGTAAGAGCTGTGAGAGGGGCAGCAACTTGACCGAAATTACACGAGATGGTAAGTGTTACGAAGGTCCAACTTAGTAAAGCACCTGGCTCCCTGCAGAATCTCGAAGGCTGATGACATAAGGGAAGCGGATAACGATTCTTAACCGTTATGTCATTCAGCCCTCGATAATCCACGCAGGGCGCAGAGTACCGTCCTTCTTCTTAACAAAAAGAACCCCGCCCCGGCCGGAGAAGAAGAAGGCACTATGGTACCGGCGTCAAGAGACACAGACAAATAATCCTCGAGAGCCTTACGTTCGGGAGCCGACAGAGAGTATAGTCTACCTCGAGGAGGAGTGGTCCCTGGAAGGAGATCAATACTACAATCATACGACCGGTGAGGAGGAAGGGAGTTGGCTCGGGGACCGACTGAAGACCGTGCGCAGATCATGATATTCCTCCGGCACTCCTGTCAAATCGCCAGGTTCCTCCTGAGAAGTAGGGGAGAGAAGAAACGGGAGGGATGGCAGACATTAAACACTTCACATGACAAGAAACGTTCCAGGATAGGATAGAATTACTAGACCAATTAATAGAAGGATTATGACATACTAGCCAGGGATGACCCAAAACAACAGGTGTAAACGGTGAACGGAAAATCAAAAAGAAATAGTCTCACTGTGGTTACCAGATACTGTGAGAGTTAAAGGTAGTGTCTCAAATTTGATACTGGGAAGATGACTACCATCTAAGGCAAACATGGGCGTAGGCTTGTCTAACGGTCTGAAAGGAATGTTATGTTTCCGAACCCATGCTTCGTCCATGAAACAACCCTCAGCCCCAGAGTCAATCAAGGCACTGCATGTAGCACCCGAACCGGTCCAGCGTAGATGGACCGACATAGTAGTACAAGATCTAGATGAAGAGAACTGAGTAGTAGCGCTCACCAGTAGCCCTCCGCTTACTGATGGGCTCTGGCCTCTTACTGGACATGAATTAACAAAATGTCCAGCAACTCCGCAATAGAGGCACAGGCGGTTGGTGATCCTCCGTTCCCTCTCCTTAGTCGAGATGCGAATCCCTCCCAGCTGCATGGGCTCAGTCTCAAAGCCAGAGGAGGGAGATGGTTGCGATGCGGGAGCAGGGAAACACCGTTGATGCGAGCTCTCTTCCACGAGCCCGGTGACGAAGATCTACCCGTCGTTCTATGCGGATGGCGAGAGCAATCAAAGAGTCCACATCTGAAGGAACCTCCCGGGGAGAGATCTCATCCTTAACCACTGCGTGGAGTCCCTCCAGAAAACGAGCGAGCAGCGCCGGCTCGTTCCACTCACTAGAGGCAGCAAGAGTGCGAAACTCAATAGAATAATCCGTTATGGACCGTTCACCTTGGCATAAGGAAGCCAGGGCCCTAGAAGCCTCCCTACCAAAAACTGAACGGTCAAAAACCCGAATCATCTCCTCTTTAAAGTTCTGGAACTTGTTAGAGCAATCAGCCCTTGCCTCCCAGATAGCTGTGCCCCATTCTCGAGCCCGGCCAGTAAGGAGTGAAATGACGTAAGCAACCCGAGCTCTCTCTCTAGAGTATGTGTTGGGTTGGAGAGAGAACACAATCTCACACTGCGTGAGAAAGGAGCGGCACTCAGTGGGCTGCCCGGAGTAGCAAGGTGGGTTATTAACCCTAGGTTCTGGAGACTCGGCAGGCCAGGAAGTAACAGGTGGCACGAGACGTAGACTCTGGAACTGTCCAGAGAGGTCGGAAACCTGAGCGGCCAGGTTCTCCACGGCATGGCGAGCAGCAGACAATTCCTGCTCGTGTCTGCCGAGCATGGCTCCTTGGATCTCGACGGCAGTGTAACGAGCGTCTGAAGTCGCTGGGTCCATTCCTTGGTCGGTTCCTTCTGTCATGCAGGTGAAAGAGGACCCAAAAGCGACTTAACAGAAACAGAGTTTATTCAAGTCCAAACAGGGAATAACAGACATCCTCTAGTCTGTAGAGGGAATAACAGGAGAAGCGGCCACAGACTGCAGGTCACTTGGTAGGCGCAGGCCGTAGTTGACAGAGACACCTGCTCACACGCAGCATCTGATGAAGGCAAAAAACACGACAGGACAGGGCGAAACACAATCACAGCACGGTGAATACTAAACAAGGAACCGACAGGACAGGAACGGAACACAAAGGAATAAGTAGGGACTCCAATCAGGGGAAAGGATCGGGAACAGGTGTGGGAAGACTAAATGATGATTAGGGGAATAGGAACAGCTGGGAGCAGGAACGGAACGATAGAGAGAAGAGAGAGCGAGAGAGTGAGAGAGGGAGGGGGAGAGAGAGGGATAGAAAGAGGGAAAGAACCTAATAAGACCAGCAGAGGGAAACGAATAGAATGGGGAGCACAGGGACGAGACATGATAATAAATGACAAACATGACAGATTCAATCAAAAGCGCATTGCAATGTGCTTTAAAAGTCCATTTTCCAGACATTCGCGAAGATCGCATTCATGGCAAGCGCTGCAGATGTCGGCCAAGTGAAAATGACCTTTAACATTTAAGTGCAATGCGCTTGTTTACAACACACCTTTTGATTTAAACCCGGTCAAACACTCCTAGAAAATACCAATTGATGTCCCGGTTGGTTTTTATTTAGTTCACATGAGGTCATTAAAGTCACAGAGAAACAGACTGTATATTGTATGCTTAATACATTGACAAGACTAAAACCCTGTATTCCCACATTGTCCATTGTTTCTCCTCTTCCTGCTGAGAGGTATTTCATTCCCAAGACCTCTGTTATGTTCTTAGCTGTGAATATAATTTTAATTGTGTCTCATTGGAGCATTCATATGCACTGAGTGTACAAAACATTAAGAACACATTCCTAATAGCTCAATTTTATTCTTAGCCTTGAATATAATTATATTTTGTCCAACACAGTCAAAATGATTTCTAATCACAGCATTCATATACACTGAGTGTACAAAACATTAAGAACACCTTCCTATTATTGAGTTGCATCCCCCCCACCCCACCCCAACCCAACATTTTTGATACACACAGGACACTGTTGAGTGTGAAAAAACAGCAACGTTGCAGTTCTTGACACAAACCTGTGTACTTGGCACCTACTATCAAACCCCGCTCAAAGGCAGTTAAGTTTTTGTCTTGTCCATGCACCCTCTGAATGGAACACATGCACAATTCATGTCTCAGTTGTCTCAAGGCTTAAACTCCCTTCTTTAACCTGTCTCCTCCCCTTCATCTACACTGATTGAGTGGATTCAACAGGTAACGTCAATAAGGGATTGTAGCTTCCACCTGGATTCACCTGGTCGGTCTATGTCATGGAAAGAGCAGGTGTTCTTAATGTTTTGTATACTCAGTGCAGATTCTACAGTTAGAATGAGAAAGAATAATTGATCTATGTCTTAGATGCAAAAGGAACATACACTGTTACATCTGATGATTAGAATTTTACATCAGAGAAATTCCATGACAACATTCCATGAGAACCCACAGGGCCTATTCGCATAATAACAACCAGGACATACAGCACTCCCTGAGGATGACACGGCATGATTGCTTTGTTCTTTGTCACACAATTGAGTTAGAGACGATTGTGAGGATTTGAATAGAGAATGTGATAGTTTCTAATGGTGAACGCTTTTAATGACAGTTTGCTTAGTAGGGAGTTACTGAGTTCTGCATGTGATGCCTTCAACGATACATCTTTTGGTCAGACAGGGGTCTGTAACATAGCACTGAGGTCAGCGGTCAGACAGGGTTGTGTAACACAGCACTGAGGTCAGAGGTCAGACAGGGGTCTGTAACACAGCACTGAGGTCAGAGGTCAGACAGGGTTGTGTAACACAGCACTGCTCCCTATTTCGTCCTCTTAGTGTGTAGACGTATGGTGTGCATGTTGGCATACACTGGCATATCTCCCCTCTGATTGGTCCCCTTCCTCATCCTGTCATGCACAGGCATGTTCTGATTGTCATTGCAGGAATAGAAAGACATTAGAAATTAGAGATTACATTTATATATTAGAGATGTGCCACAGACTGATTCATGGAAAGAAGAGGACACTCTATGATGAACCTAATTCTATTATGTTAATGTCCAGTATCCACATGATCAGGAAATTACGAGAGATAATGTTAGATTTTTACCCGTCTCTGAGCTGGATGCAATTTGATCATGTACTCCTCTCTCCTCTTCTTCTTTCTGGAGAGACAGCCATAGACAGAGAGTAAGACAGAGTCAGAGAGAGAGACAGAAACAGAGAGAGAGAGACAGAGTCAGAGAGAAAGAGAGTCAGAGAGAGAGAGTCAGAGGGAGAGAGAGAGAGTCAGAGAGAGAGAGAGAGAAAGACACAGATAGTCAAAGAGAGAGACAGAAACAGAGAGACATAGACAGAGACGAATACAGAGTCAGAGAGAGAGACAGAAACAGAGAGAGAGAGAGTCAGAGAGAGAGACAGAAACAGAGAGAGAGAGAGAGTCAGAGAGAGAGACAGAAACAGAGAGAGAGAGAGTCAGAGAGAGAGACAGAAATAGAGAGAGAGACAGAGTCAGAGAGAAAGAGAGTCAGAGAGAGAGTCAGAGGGGGAGAGAGAGAGTCAGAGAGAGAGACAGAAACAGAGAGAGAGAGAGAGTCAGAGAGAGAGACAGAAACAGAGAGAGAGAGAGTCAGAGAGAGAGACAGAAATAGAGAGAGAGACAGAGTCAGAGAGAAAGAGAGTCAGAGGGAGAGAGAGAGAGTCAGAGAGAGAGACAGAAACAGAGAGAGAGACAGAGTCAGAGAGAAAGAGAGTCAGAGAGAGAGTCAGAGGGAGAGAGAGAGAGTCAGAGAGAGAGAGAGAAAGACACAGATAGTCAAAGAGAGAGACAGAAACAGAGAGAGAGACATAGACAGAGACGAATACAGAGTCAGAGAGAGAGACAGAAACAGAGAGAGAGAGAGTCAGAGAGAGAGACAGAAACAGAGAGAGAGAGAGTCAGAGAGAGAGACAGAAATAGAGAGAGAGAGAGAGTCAGAGAGAGAGACAGAAATAGAGAGAGATAGGGACATAGACAGAGACTAATACAGAGTCAGAGAGAGACAGAAATAGAGAGAGATAGGGACATAGACAGAGACTAATACAGAGTCAGAGAGAGACAGAAATAGAGAGAGATAGGGACATAGACAGAGACTAATACAGAGTCAGAGAGAGACAGAAATAGAGAGAGATAGGGACATAGACAGAGACTAATACAGAGTCAGAGAGAGACAGAAATAGAGAGAGATAGGGACATAGACAGAGACTAATACAGAGTCAGAGAGAGACAGAAATAGAGAGAGATAGGGACATAGACAGAGACTAATACAGAGTCAGAGAGAGACAGAAATAGAGAGAGATAGGGACATAGACAGAGACTAATACAGAGTCAGAGAGAGACAGAAATAGAGAGAGATAGGGACATAGACAGAGACTAATACAGAGTCAGAGAGAGACAGAAATAGAGAGAGATAGGGACATAGACAGAGACTAATACAGAGTCAGAGAGAGACAGAAATAGAGAGAGATAGGGACATAGACAGAGACTAATACAGAGTCAGAGAGAGACAGAAATAGAGAGAGATAGGGACATAGACAGAGACTAATACAGAGTCAGAGAGAGACAGAAATAGAGAGAGAGAGAAAGACACAGACAGACAGACAGACAGACAGACAGACAGACAGACAGACAGACAGACAGACAGACAGACAGACAGACAGACAGACAGACAGACAGACAGACAGACAGACAGACAGACAGACAGACAGACAGACAGACAGACAGACAGACAGACACACACACATTGTCCTAGCCCACACTCTATTGTAAGTACAACACCTACACTTTAACCTTTTCGCTGTGACAGCAAAATGAAAGTGCACTTTCTGAGCAAAACTCTTTTAGACATATGGTGCGGGGGAAGGGAGAGATGGATGGAAGAAATAGAATTTCACAGCAAAACGTTTATTCTCTAACAAATGAGTACCTACAGTACTCCCAGTAGCCTGTTTACCTTTAACTGGGATGACTAATGTATAGTCTGGGAGAGGTATTTACCTTTAACTGGGATGACTAATGTATAGTCTGGGAGAGGTGTTTACCTTTAACTGGGATGACTAATGTATAGTCTGGGAGAGGTACTTACCTTTAACTGGGATGACTAATGTATCGTCTGGGAGAGGTGTTTACCTTTAACTGGGATGATTAATGTATAGTCTGGGAGAGGTACTTACCTTTAACTGGGATGACTAATGTATAGTCTGGGAGAGGTATTTACCTTTAACTGGGATGACTAATGTATAGTCTGGGAGAGGTACTTACCTTTAACTGGGATGACTAATGTATAGTCTGGGAGAGGTATTTACCTTTAACTGGGATGACTAATGTATAGTCTGGGAGAGGTGTTTACCTTTAACTGGGATGACTAATGTATAGTCTGGGAGAGGTATTTACCTTTAACTGGGATGACTAATGTATAGTCTGAGAGAGGTATTTACCTTTAACTGGGATGACTAATGTATAGTCTGGGAGAGGTGTTTACCTTTAACTGGGATGACTAATGTATAGTCTGGGAGAGGTGTTTACCTTTAACTGGGATGACTAATGTATAGTCTGGGAGAGGTGTTTACCTTTAACTGGGATGACTAATGTATAGTCTGGGAGAGGTATTTACCTTTAACTGGGATGACTAATGTATAGTCTGGGAGAGGTGTTTACCTTTAACTGGGATGACTAATGTATAGAAATAGAAAGAAATATGCCATTTAGCGGACGCTTTTATCCAAAGCGACTTACAGTCATGTGTGCATACATTCTACGTATGGGTGGTCCCGGGAAGAACATATTCGAAATGAAAATAGACAAGAAGTCGTGTACAGTTACCTGCATCATCCTTCTCCACCAATATATCTCTGGCCCAGGATCCCCTGGGGAAGGTTTGAACAGAGCAGTGGTAAACCCCAGTGTCCTCCTGGCTGACGTTAGTGATGGTGATACTGCCGTCCATGGGTGTGGTCTTCAGGAACTGGATCCTGGTCTGGTAGGACTGGGAAATGGACAGCTCGTACTCAGGGTGGTACACGGCTATGGGGACCTTATCGAATCGGATCAGTTTGGTCCAGGAGACCATGGTGAGGCTCCCTTCCCATGGACACACACACTCTAGAACCATCCCCTCCTCCAGCTTCACCGTGGTTACACCATCTGTCTGCTGCACAGAAACTGGACAGGTCGGAGGTCATATTTTTATACACGTACACAGTGTTATATTTATTACATGTTACCTGGTCAGTTCTTCAGGAATGTGAGTAACTCCCCGATAAACGTAATTTTGTGACCTAAAATCATCTCCGGCTTAGTTTTAACTCTGTAACGGAATGAATATGGAGTTTAAGCACACAGTACATAGTCAACCACTGGAATTATGACATGGAGAATATGCAACAACAAAAAAAACTGAATGAAAAGAACTCAGGAAGAGCCCTCATCACGGAGTTCTGAGTCAGGTGCTCCGATGGAAGATCAAACAGTCATCACCTTCAATTCCCTCTTTTGAGTCTCTCCCCTGGATATCACTAATTAGGGAAATATGAGCCCACACACAAATCAACAGCGATGACCATAGCTGAAACAGGTTGGTCTTTAATCATAAACAACAATCCCCTAGAGAGGTATCCGTCCTGTCCTGTCAGAATAAAACGGGAATGTTACCCACAGCCCATCTAAAGACTAACTCATTAATAGTCTGTGTCTGAGCTGTGTGAGTCTTCTAATTCACCGTTAAAGAAATACGATGAGATAGTTGGTGTTCCTACAGTCTTGTAATTCAAGGTGTGTGTGTCCCCCGGTCTTGGGGCTCCTCTCGGGTACACGTTTTGGTTGTTGCCCTAGTACAACACAGCTGATTAAAACAACTAACTCATCATCAAGCTTTGATGATTTGAATCAGCTATGCAGTGCAGGGTAGAAGCTAAATGTGCACCAAAGGGGGGCCCCGGGACCGGGTTTGGAAACCCTTGTTCTAATTAACTTTTGAACAAAGAGAGAATGTCTGAATACAGACTGGTTGTTATGGAAACGTTCAATGATAATAAACGCTGTTTCAGAGAGAAACCGTGTTTAAAGTTGTAATCAAATATCTCATGTTAAGCAATCTTCAAGCAACTCGTTTTCTCAAAAGTGGGGTTATACGGTTATCAACATTCAAAGCCATTTCCCATTGTTCCTCAACTGTAGTGTATGATACACAATGTTCTAGATCTGGGTCTCTACTTTTATCCAATTTAAAAATCACAATTTCAAATGTTGCTACATAAAACCTGAATTGAGCTGGTTGGTTTAGTGAACACTAAACCACAACTGGGTGAACATGTAAGTAATAACACTGCATGTTAAGAGACTTTTAATTAACAGCAAATGTAAGACAACAAATGGCATAACCTAAACTTCTACCTAAACCAACCACTTTCAAGTCCTCTTCTTGTCCTCTTCTTGACAATCCATTATGTAACAGTATGTATTATGTAAAAAAACGCTAAATGTACGTAGGTTCAGACATGTTGTGAAATAGCACAGTTACAAATAGAAACTGGATCAACTGGATGGACATCAGAAATAGAGGAAGGACTAAGAACAAACAAAATAGTACTATTGTAAAATAGATTGTGTCTGTAAAATGTGTATAATATGTATAAACTGAAGGAAGAAGCCTAAGTGTTATTGTTTATTAGTTTACTCCAATTGGGGGAAGGGTGGAGGGTTTGCGGGGAGTAATAAAGGTATATTCTAAAAAAAGTATGTATCTATAAAAAAAAAAGTATGTATCTATAATCTATAGAGGTATGTGTCTGTAATTATGTGTATATCTATGCATATGTGTATGTATACGGATATATATATATATATATATATATATATATATATATATATATATATATATATATATATATATATATATATATACATATATATTACCAAAAAAAAGATATGGGGGATTGATCCACCCCTTAAAAAAAAGAAGTTATATTTCCCTGATCGACATTCAATGTTAAAACAACCATACCTGTGAGACTAGAGAGAAGGATGAGGAGTGCCCTGTCATACCAGTGGTCCTTTTGTACAGCCATCTTGGCCCTCTGAGGCACAACGGAAGCTGCATTGACGAGATGAGAGGCACCAGGGCTGCACTTCCTT
>NW_025753184.1:0-11171 GCF_021184085.1 Oncorhynchus gorbuscha
TACATATCAATGTACCTATCCATTGGGGTAATACATATCAATGTACCTATCCATTGGGGTAATACATATCAATGTACCTATCCATTGGGGTAATACATATCAATGTACCTATCCATTGGGGTAATACATATCAATGTACCTATCCATTGAGGTAATACATATCAATGTACCTATCCATTGAGGTAATACATATCAATGTACCTATCCATTGGGGTAATACATATCAATGTACCTATCCATTGGGGTAATACATATCAATGTACCTATCCATTGGGGTAATGCATATCAATGTACCTATCCATTGGGGTAATACATATCAATGTACCTATCCATTGGGGTAATACATATCAATGTACCTATCCATTGAGGTAATACATATCAATGTACCTATCCATTGAGGTAATACATATACTTTACTCCTCTTTTACCCATCCCTCTTTTCTCCCCCTCCACCTCCTCTCTCCTTTACTCCTCCTCTCTCCTTTACTCCTCTTTTACCCATCCCTCTTTTCTCCCCCTCCACCTCCTCTCTCCTTTACTCCTCCTCTCTCCTTTACTCCTCTTTTACCCATCCCTCTTTTCTCCCCCTCCACCTCCTCTCTCCTTTACTCCTCTCCTCTCCTTTACTCCTCTTTATCTCATCCCTCTTTTCTCCCCCTCTCCTTTACTCCTCTTTTACCCATCCCTCTTTTCTCCCCCTCTCCTCTCCTTTACTCCTCTTTTACCCATCCCTCTTTTCTCCCCCTCTCCTTTACTCCTCTTTTACCCATCCCTCTTTTCTCCCCCTCTCCTCTCCTTACTCCTCTTTACACATCCCTCTTTTCTCCCCTCGCCTCCCCCTCCCCTCTCCTTACTCCTCTTTTACCCATCCCTCTTTTCTCCACCCCCTCCACTCTTCTTTACCCATCCCTCTTTTTCTCCCACTCCCCTCCCCTTTACTCCTCTTTTACCCATCCCGCTTTTCTCTCCCCTCCCTCCCCTCTCCTTTACCCATCCCTCTTTTCTCCCCCTCCCCTCCCCTCTCCTTACTCCTCTTTTACCCATCCCTCTTTTCTCCCCTCCCCTCTCCTTACTCCTCTTTGACCCATCCCTTTTTCTCCCCTCTCCTTTACTGCTCTTTTACCCATCCCTCTTTTCTCCCCTCCCCTCCCCTTTACTCCTCTTTTACCCATCCCTCTTTCCCCCCTCACCTCCCCTTTACCCATCCCTCTTTTCTCCCCCTACCCTCCCCTCTCCCTTACTCTCTTTTACCCATCCCTCTTTTCTCCCCCTCCCATCTCCTTTACTCCTCTTTTACCCATCCCTCTTTTCTCCCCCTCGCCTCCCCCTCCCTCTCCTTACTCCTCTTTTACCCATCCCTCTTTTCTCCACCCCCTCCACTCTCCTTTACCCATCCCTCTTTTCTCCCCCTCCCCTTTACTCCTCTTTTACCCATCCCGCTTTCTCTCCCCCTCCCTCCCCTCTCCTTTACCCATCCCTCTTTCTCCCCCCTCCCCTCTCCTTACTCCTCTTTACCCATCCCTCTTTTCTCCCCCTCCCCTCTCCTTACTCCTCTTTGACCCATCCCTCTTTCTCCCCTCTCCTTTACTGCTCTTTTACCCATCCCTCTTTTCTCCCCCCCTCCCTCCCCTTTACTCCTCTTTTACCCATCCCTCTTTCCCCCTCACCTCCCCTTTACCCATCCCTCTTCCCCCCTACCCTCCCTCTCCCTTACTCCTCTTTTACCCATCCCTCTTTTCTCCCCCTCCCATCTCCTTTACTCCTCTTTACCCCATCCCTCTTTTCTCCCCCTCCTCTCTTTCTCCCCTCCCCTTTACTCCTCTTTTACCCATCCCTCTTTCTCTCCCCCTCCCCCTCCCCTCTCCTTTACTCCTCTTTATCCATCCATATTTTCTCCCTCCCTCTCCTTTACTCCTCTTTTACCCATCACTATTTTCTCCCTCCCTCCCCCTCTCCTTTACTTCTCTTTACCCATCCCTCTTTCTCCCCCTCACCCTCCCTCTCCTTACTCCTCTTTTACCCATCCCTCTTTTCTCCCCTCCCCTCTCCTTACTCCTCTTTTACCCATCCCTCTTTTCTCCCCTCCCTCTTTTATCCATCCATATTTTCTCCCTCCCTCCTTTACTCCTCTTTACCCATCCCTCTTTTCTCCCCTCCCCTCCCCTCTCGTTTACTTCTCTTTTACCCATCCCTCTTTTCTCCCCCTCCCCTCCCCCTCTCCTTACTCCTCTTTACCCATCCCTCTTTTCTCCCCCTCCCCTCCTCTCCTTTACTCCTCTTTACCCATCCCTCTTTTCTCCCCCTCCCTCTTTTCTCCCCTCCCCTCTCCTCTCCTTTACTCCTCTTTACCCATCCCTCTTTTATTCCCTCCCCTCTCCTTTACTCCTCTTTTACCCATCCCTCTTTTCTCCCCCTCCCCTCTCCTCTCCTTTACTCCTCTTACCCATCCCCCTTTTCTCCCCCTCCCTCTCCTCTCCTTTACTCCTCTTTACCCATCCCTCTTTCTCCCCCTCCCCTCTCCTCTCCTTTACTCCTCTTTACCCATCCCCCTTTTCTCCCCTCCCCTCTCCTCTCCTTTACTCCTCTTTTACCCATCCCTCTTTTCTCCCCTCCCCTCTCCTCTCCTTTACTCCTCTTTACCCATCCCCCTTTTCTCCCCCTCCCTCCTCTCCTTTACTCCTCTTTACCCATCCCTCTTTTCTCCCTCCCCTCTTTTATCCATCCATATTTTCTCCCCTCCCTCCTTTACTCCTCTTTACCCATCCCTCTTTTCTCCCCCCTCCCCTCCCCTCTCCTTACTCCTCTTTTACCCATCCCTCTTTTCTCCCCCTCCCCTCCTCTCCTTTACTCCTCTTTTACCCATCCCTCTTTTCTCCCTCCCCTCTTTTCTCCCCTCCCCTCTCTTCTCCTTTACTCCTCTTTTACCCATCCCTCTTTTATTCCCCTCCCTCTCCTTTACTCCTCTTTTACCCATCCCTCTTTTCTCCCCTCCCCTCTCCTCTCCTTTACCCTCTTTACCCATCCCTCTTTTTCTCCTCCCTCTCCCTCTCCTTTACTCCTTTACTCCATCCCTTTCTCCCTCCCCTCTCCTTTCCTTTCCATCCCTCTTTCTCCCCTCCTCCTCTACTCCTCTTTTACCCATCCCTCTTTTCTCCCCCTCCCCTCCTCTTTTACTCCTCTTTACCCATCCCTCTTTCTCCCCTCCCCTTTATCCATCCTCTCCTCCCCTCCTTTACTTTTATCCATCCATATTTTCTCCCATCTTCCTTCACCCCCTTCTCCTAGCTCCTGTCCCAGCTCTTACATCAAGTGACCCATATATCCCCATCTCCACTGCGACAGTGGCCTGAACCAATGAGGAGACGGGTGGGTCAGGGGAGCCCCTGTCTGGACCCTACGGGAGACCCCTTTCACTGATTGGCTGAAAATGACAGGAATGGCCAAGGATCTTCCCAGTTCCCAACGAAATATGATGATATGTGTGTGTGTTAGCATGTTTGTGTGTGAGGGGGGCTTAAGTCTGTGTGTGTGGGGTGTGTGGCTTGAAAATCTGTCATCCAGCAAGGGTGACTTTGAACATGGGGTGTGTATGTTAGTGTATGTGCGTGTGTGTCGGGCTGAATTCAGTCTGCTGTAGTACCTGTCTAAATTTTGCCCTGGCTTCCTTCTCCTTCATCCTCCCGTGAGCTACGAGGTAGTCAAAGACCTCCCCTGGAAGGAAGGGAGAGCGAGACAGAGAGAGAGAGTCCGAGAGAGGTTTGAGTTCAACTTTGACTGAATGGAGACATTCTAAAATTTAGTTTCAGACTCCCAACTTATTTTGAATGTCTGGAACCCATCAACAAAGTATCAATTGCTAGTTCGGCAGCCTCATTTGTCCTAGATTAAGGCAATACTATGTGTTACAATAAAGTACTATGGATATCAGGAGACAGACCAACCCCCCTCCTGGAGAGCTACTGGTTGTGCAGGATCTTGCTCCAGCCCTGCCCTCAAACACAGCTAATTCCACTAATAGACAACTCATCAGGACGTTGATTGCCTGAAGCAGGTGAGTTAGCACAGGGCTTGGGCAAAAGCCTGCACAGCTGGTAGCTCTCCAACAGAAGGGAGTCATACTATAATAATCATAATACTTGTATTTTAGATAAATAAATGTGCTTTTCGTGGATTATGCTCAAAGCATATTCTAAATATGATGTTGTACTGTATGATATATTACTAAGTAACTTACCTCCACTGGCATATTCTAAATATGATGTTGTACTGTATGACATATTACTAAGTAACTTACCTCCACTGGCATATTCTAAATATGATGTTGTACTGTATGACATATTACTAAGTAACTTACCTCCACTGGCATATTCTAAATATGATGTTGTACTGTATGACATATTACTAAGTAACTTACCTCCACTGGCATATTCTAAATATGATGTTGTACTGTATGACATATTACTAAGTAACTTACCTCCACTGGCATATTCCATCACCAGGTAGAGCGTTTTCTCAGTCTCTATCACCTCAAACAGTTTCACTGTGGAGGGAGGGAGGGAGGGAGAGAGAGGTAGAGGGTGAGCGCACGTGACATAACGAGATTAGCCAGGTTGCCTCAGGAAAGAATCGGTGCACTAACGATGGCTGTTTGTTCCCAGGCTGGGAACACCAAAATTGTTGCAACCCCTATTATTAGCTTGTTCAACCTCTCTTTCATATCGTCTGAGACTCCCAAAGATTGGAAAGCTGTCGCGGTCATCCCCCTCTTCAAAGGGGGAGACAGTCTAGACCCAAAGTGTTACAGACCTGTATCTATGCTACCCTGCCTTTCTAAGGTTTTCAAAACTCAAGATAAACAGATCACCAAACCATTTAATCCCACAGTACCTTCTCTGCTATGCAATCTGGTTTCAGAGCTGGTCATGGTCTAAATGATATCATAACCGCCATCGATAAGAGACAATACTGTGCAGCTGTAATTCATCGACCTGGCCAAGGCTTTTGACAATGTCAATCATCCATCCTCATCGGCAGACTCGACAGCCTTGGTTTCTCAAATGACTGCCTCGCCTGGTTCACCAACTACTTCTCAGACAGAGGTCAGTGTGTCAAATCGGAGGGCCTGTTGTCCGGACCTCTGACAGTCTCTGAGGGTGCCACAGAGTTCAATCCTCGGGTCGACTCTCTTCTCTGTATACATCAATGATATCGCTCTTGCTGCTGGTGATTCTCTGATCTACCTCTACGCAGACGACACCATTCTGTATACCTCTGGCCCTTCTTTGGACTCTTTGCCTAACAAACCTCCAAACGAGCTTCAACGCCATACAACACTCCTTCCGTGGTCTCCAACTGCTTTAAATGCTAGTAAAACTAAATGCATGCTCTTCAAGCAATGGTTGCCCGCACCTGCCCACCCGTCCAGCATCACTACTCTGAACTGTTTTTTTGACATAGAAAATGTGGACAACTACAAATACCTAGGTGTCTGGTTAGACTGTAAACTCTCATTCCAGACTCACATTAGCATCTCCAACCCAAAATTAAATCTAGAATCGGCTTCCTATTTCGCAACAGAGCATCCTTCACTCATACTGCCAAACATACCCTTGTAAAAACGGATATGTATTACCCCAATGGATAGGTACATTGATATGTATTACCCCAATGGATAGGTACATTGATATGTATTACCCCAATGGATAGGTACATTGATATGTATTACCCCAATGGATAGGTACATTGATATGTATTACCCCAATGGATAGGTACATTGATATGTATTACCCCAATGGATAGGTACATTGATATGTATTACCCCAATGGATAGGTACATTGATATGTATTACCCCAATGGATAGGTACATTGTTAGTGTACCCCAATGGATAGGTACATTGTTATGTATTACCCAATGGATAGGTACATTGTTATGTATTACCCCAATGGATAGGTACATTGTTATGTATTACCCCAATGGATAGGTACATTGTTATGTATTACCCCAATGGATAGGTACATTGATATGTATTACCCCAATGGATAGGTACATTGATATGTATTACTCCCAATGGATAGGTACATTGATATGTATTAACCCCAATGGATAGGTACATTGATATGTATTACCCCAATGGATAGGTACATTGTTATGTATTACCCCAATGGATAGGTACATTGTTATGTATTACCCCAATGGATAGGTACATTGATATGTATTACCCCAATGGATAGGTACATTGATATGTATTACCCCAATGGATAGGTACATTGATATGTATTACCCCAATGGATAGTACATTGTTATGTATTACCCCAATGGATAGGTAATTGTACCCCAATGAATGTGTAAAAATACCCCAATGGTAATGGCAATGGATAGGTACATTGTTATGTATTACCCCAATGGATAGGTACATTGATATGTATTACCCCAATGGATAGGTACATTGATATGTATTACCCCAATGGATAGGTACATTGTTATGTATTACCCCAATGGATAGTACATTGATATGTATTACCCCAATGGATAGGTACATTGATATGTATTACCCCAATGGATAGGTACATTGTTATGTATTACCTCAATGGATAGGTACATTGTTATGTATTACCCCCAATGGATAGGTACATTGGTATTACCCCAATGGATAGGTACATTGATATGTATTACCCCAATGGATAGGTACATTGATATGTATTACCCCAATGGACGGTGAAAAAAAACATGAAACAGACATGCCATAGGTAGGCAGGCAGGTAGACAGGCAGGCAGGCAGGCAAGACAGGCCATAGGTAGGTAGACAGGTAGACAGGCAGGCAGGCAGGCAGGCAGGCAGGCAGGCAGGCAGGCAGGCAGGCAGGCAGGCAGGCAGGCAGGCAGGCAGGCAGGCAGGCAGGCAGGCAGGTAGACAGGCCATAGGTAGGCAGACAGGCAGGCAGGCAGGCAGGCAGACAGGCAGGTAGACAGGCCATAGGTAGGTGGGCAGGTAGACAGGCAGGCAGGCAGGTAGACAGGCCATAGGTAGACAGACAGGTAGACAGGTAGACAGGCAGGCAAGCAGGTAGACAGGCAGGCAGGTAGACAGGCAGGCAGGCAGACAGGCCATAGGTAGACAGGCAGGCAGGCAGGCAGGCAGGCAGGCAGGCAGGCAGGCAGGCAGGCAGGCAGGCAGGCAGGCAGGCAGGCAGGCAGGTAGGCAGGCAGAAGGTAGACAGGCAGGCAGGCAGGTAGACAGGCAAGATAGCAGACAGGAAGGTAGACAGGCAGGAAAGGTAGACAGGCAGGAAGGTAGACAGGCAGGAAGGTAGAAAGGCAGGAAGGTAGAAAGGCAGGGAAGGTAGAAAGGCAGGAAGGTAGAAAGGCAGGAAGGTAGAAAGGCAGGAAGGTAGAAAGGCAGGAAGGTAGAAAGGCAGGAAGGTAGAAAGGCAGGAAGGTAGGAAAGGCAGGAAGGTAGGTAGGCAGGAAGGTAGGTAGGCAGGCAGGCAGGCAGGTAGATGAGCAGGTAGGCAGGTAGATGAGCAGGTAGGCAGGTAGGCAGGCCATAGGGACAGGCAGGCAGGCAGGTAAACAGGCAAGCAGGCAGGCAGGCAGAGACAAGAAAAGACAGATGAGTAGAGACCACAATAGCAGCTCACAGCAACTCTGCTGCAGCCTCCAGGCCACCACCACGGAGCAGATAACATGTGTGTGTGTGTTCCAGGGGGACAGGAGTGTGTAGGGTACGGGATGCAGAGCATGGACACCAGGGAGCAGATACACATGGGTGTGTGTGTGTGTTCCAGGGGCAGGAGTGTGTAGGGTACGGATACAGAGCATGGAAAGGGTGAGAAACACACATGGGTGGTGTAAGTGTGTGTGTTCCAGGGGGCAGGAGAGAAACACACAACACACAAGGGTGCGCGTGTGCCTCCAAACACTCTCATAGCCATTTCTCATAGGCCTTGAATGCATTGTGCCAATTGCTTCAGTGATGTGCCATGACTGGACACGAAGCGCTAGGCTGAGGGAATGTGAAATCAAAGCCTACAGTTAGATGGAAAAATCACCAGCCATCAGGCTAAGTCCCTCCCTATCTAACTGAATTGGAGCAGAGTTGAGCACCACTCTCTTTCTAAATCACTATCTGGTTCACTTTGTCTGTGGGTGCCTCCAGAATACACATTCTGCAGAACTAGGACAATATGTAATCATATTGATGTCTGGTACATTATTAAAACGTGTCGATGTTGAATTGCACAGAATGCACCCTGCTTGTCTGTCGGTTAGGGCTGCACAATTAATTCAAATTCACATCCTAATATCGACATGTGCAATATCCATATCGCATGCAATATTTTGAAGAACAATTTTTTATTTTATTTAACTAGGAAAGTCAGTTAAGAACAAATTCTTATTAACAACGGGTTAACTGCCTTGTTCAGGGGCAGAACAAGAGATTTTTACCTTGTCAGCTCGGGATTCGATCCAGCAACCTTTTGGTAACTGGCCCAACCACGAGGCTACCTGCGCCCAACGATGCTCGTTCCACTTTTTTTGCTTCTTAATATAAATCATTCTATTACTATGATCCCAACAGTTCACCCAAGCGGTTTGATTTATATCAAGTCAAATTGCAATATTTGGTCGAAAAAAATAAATGATTACATTTTTGCCTATATTGTGCAGCCCTACTGCCTGTCTGTCATTCAGACCTTCTCAACTGATCACCAAGTCCTTGATCGGGCAAATCAGGAGTGTTTTTTACATTTAATTTAACCAGGCAAGTCACGTTTAGAACAAATTCTTATTCATGACGGCCTAAGAACAGGGGGGTTTAACTGCCTTTTCATAGGCAGAATGACAGATTTGTACCTTGTCAGCTCGGGAATCGATCGAGCAACCTTTAGGTTACTAGCCCAACGCTCTAAACACTAGGCTACATATATGCCAGTGTTAGAGATGAGAGAGAACAAAACTGTGCACTCCCTGGGTGTTCCTTCACCAACAAGGAAACCCTGCTATGAAAAAGGAAGAAAACTGAACATATGGCCCAAAGTCACATTGTTACTCTTAGCAACATTTGGCATAATCTGAACATTTATGTATCTGGCTGCTTATTAAAAATGTTTGTTTGGGCTACTTTCCATCCTGCCAAAGAAATTGTCTCGAGAGAAAACCTGCAGATTTTGAGCATGTTGGTGCCAGGAGCAATGGCATACTGTTCTGAAATGAGACTATGCCCAACTAATCCCACAGTCACTGTCTGTATCAATTAGTCTTGCATCTCTCCTCTGTTTTGTAATTTCCTTCAGTCTCTCTCCCTCTATATTACCTCTTCACTGTCTGTATCCTCAGTCTCTCTCCCTCTATATTACCTCTTCACTGTCTGTATCCCTCAGTCTCTCTCCCTCTATATTTTCTTCGCTGTCTGTATCCTCAGTCTCTCTATTTATACCTCTTCACTGTCTGTATCCCCAGTCTCTCTTCTCTATATTACCT
Organism: Oncorhynchus gorbuscha; assembly: GCF_021184085.1. Lineage (NCBI taxonomy): Eukaryota > Metazoa > Chordata > Actinopteri > Salmoniformes > Salmonidae > Oncorhynchus > Oncorhynchus gorbuscha. The sequence goes on from NW_025753184.1 coordinate 9,483, forward strand.
CTTCACTGTCTGTATCCCTCAGTCTCTCTCCCTCTATTTATAATGCCTCTTCACTGTCTGTATCCCTGTATCCTCAGTCTGTATCCCCTCTTCCTCCCTCTCTATATTACCTCTTCACTGTCTGTATCCCTCAGTCTCTCTATTTATAATCCTCTATTTATAATACCTCTTCACTGTCTGTATCCCTCAGTCTCTCTCCCTCTATCCTCAGTCTCTCTCTCCTCATATTACCTCTTCACTGTCTGTATCCCTCAGTCTCTCTCCCTCTATTTATATTACCTCTTCACTGTATGTATCCTTAGTCTCTCCTCTATTTATATTACCTCTGTCTGTATCCCTCATCTGTATCCCTCACTGTATGTGTCTCTCTTCCTCTATAATACCTCTTCACTGTCTGTATCCCTCAGTCTCTCCCCTGTTATAATACCTCTTCACTGTCTGTATCCCTCAGTCTCTCTCCCTCTATTTATATTACCTCTTCACTGTCTGTATCCCCTCAGTCTCTCTCCCTCTATTTATAATACCTTCTTCACTGTCTGTATCCCTCAGTCTCTCTCCCTCTATATTACCTCTTCACTGTCTGTATCCCTCAGTCTCTCTCCCTCTATTTATATTACCTCTTCACTGTATGTATCCCTTAGTCTCTCCTCTATTTATAATACCTCTTCACTCTCTGTATCCCTCCAGTCTCTCTCCTCTATTTATATTACCTCTTCACTGTCTGTATCCTCAGTATCTCTCCCTCTTCACTGTCTGTATCCCTCAGTCTATCTCTCCCTCTATTTATTACCTCTTCACTGTCTGTATCCCTCATCCTCTATTTATAATACCTCTTCACTGTCTGTATCCCTCAGTCTCTCTCCCTCTAGTATTACCTCTTCACTGTCTGTATCCCTCAGTCTCTCCTCTATTTATTACTCTTCACTGTCTGTATCCCTAGTATCTCTCCTCTATTTATTACCTCTTCACTGTCTGTATCCTCAGTCTCTCTTCCTCTATATTACCTCTTCACTGTCTGTATCCCTCAGTCTCCCTCTCCACTGTCTGTATCCTTATAATTACCTCTTCTGTCTGTATCCCTCAGTATCTCTCCCTCTATATTACCTCTTCACTGTCTGTATCCCTCAGTATCTCTCCCTCTATATTACTCTTCACTGTCTGTATCCCTCAGTATCTCTCCTCCTATTTATATTACCTCTTCACTGTATCCTGTCTCTCCCTCTATTTATATAGCTCTCCCTCTCAGTCTCTCTCCTCTATATTACCTCTTCACTGTCTGTATCCTCCAGTCTCTCTCCCTTTATATTAGCTCTTCACTGTCTGTATCCTCAGTCTCTCCTCCCTTTATATTACCTCTTCACTGTCTGTATCCCTCAGTCTCTCTCCCTCTATTTATATTACCTCTTCACTGTCTGTATCCTCAGTTCTCTCCCTATTTATATTACCTCTTCACTGTATGTATCCCCTAGTCTCTCCTCTATATTACCTTCACTGTCTGTATCCTCAGTATCTCTCCTCTATTTATATTACCTTCACTGTCTGTAGACCTCTTCAGTATCTCTCCCTCTATATTACCTACTGTCTGTATCCTCAGTCTCTCTCCTCTATATGCCACTTTCACTGTCTGTATCCCTTAGTCTCTCTCCCTCTATATTACCTCTTCACTCTCTGTATCCCTTAGTCTCTCTC
>NW_025753185.1:0-11169 GCF_021184085.1 Oncorhynchus gorbuscha
TAACGGGGACAAGTCTATAAAGTTGTGTGAAGTTCAATCTCCTGCTTCTCTGGGCATATTTCTTCTCCCAGCAGTCAATAGAAATACTGGTTTTGCTCTACTTCCATTCTGGTTCTTAAATGATAAAGGGTTTCTGTAATGGACGCACCTTGATAACTTCCAAAATAAAGGAAACACTTCCAGTAAATGAGGATACAAAGAATATTGAAAACAAGGCCTTCTACACAGGTGTGGTTCCTGAGTTAATTAGGCAATTAACATCCCATCATGCTTAGGGTCATGTATAAAAAAAAATGCTGGGTAGGGCATTGTTTTGGCTACCACCATGGCTATGCCCCCCCCAATGTCCCCATCCACAGGGCACAAGTGGTTCCTGAATTGTTTGGTGAGCATGGGAGGCGATGTAAGCCAGAGCTCAATTGAACACTTATGGGAGATTCTGGAGCAGCGCCTGAGACAGCATTTTCCACACCACTGTCAAAGACAACAAATGATGGGAGAATGGTTTCCCACAGCCCTCCGATAGAGTTCAGACAGTTGTTGAATCTATTTCAAGGGGCGTGTTCTGACTCGTGGTTGCTCAACTCCCTATGAAGACTACTTTATGTTGGCGTTTCCTTTATTTTGGCAGTTACCTGGTGTCATACGTGCGAGTCGTGCCCACTTCTCCACCCCTCCATGTGTAGCCCGGGCCTCTTTCCCTCGTGTGGTATACAACATACCTGCTGTGTTATGCTTTATTGATGGCTCTGATCCTGTTACAGGTCACACTCCTCTTTGAATAGCTCATAGACATGTTTTGAAGCTATTTTAAATAGAGGTCAACTGATTTTTATGATTTTTCAACATCGATACTGATTATTGTAGGACTAAAAAAATGATGATTAATTGGCTAAATTTAAAAATGTTATTTAAGATATTTTTAAAAATAAATATATATTTTAAATAGAATAAAATAAAATAAAAAGTAAATTATATAATATTTGCCTCCCCGGGTGGCGCAGTGGTCCCAGAATTGCTGCATCGCAGTGCTGGCTGTGCCACCATAGACTCTGGAGTTCGCGTCAGGCTCTGTCGTAGCCGACTGGGAGGTCCGTGGGCGGCACAATGGTGTCCCGGAGTTAGGGAGGTTTTGGCCGGTAGGGATATCCTTGTCTCATCGTGCACTGCGTGACTCCTGTAGTGGGCGGGCGCAGTTCCCAGCTAACCAGGTTGCCAGGTGCATGTTGTTTCCTCCCGACACATTGGTGCGGCTGGCTTCCGGGTTGGATGCACTGTGTTAAAGCAGTGTGGCTTGGTTGGGTTGTTTCGGAGGACGCATGGCTCTCGACCTTCGTCTCCCGAGCCCGTACGGGAGTTGTAGCGATGAGACAAGATAGTAGTTAATAACAATTGGATACCCACGAAATTGGTGAGAAAGGGGTAAATTTAAATAATAAGTATAATATTTGTAAAAATAAACAATTACAACAATACTGAATGAACACTTTAATTTTTAACTTAATATAATACATAAATAATGAAACATGTTCAATTTGGTTTTAAATAATGTAAAAACAAAGTGTTGGAGGAGAAAGTAAAGTGCAATATGTGCCATGTAAAAAAAAAAGCTAACGTTTAAGTTCCTTGCTTAGAACTGTGAGAACATATGAAAGCTGGTGGTTCCTTTTTTAACCTTGAGTCTTCAATATTCCCAGGTAAGAGGTTTTAGGTTGTAGTTATTATAGGACTAGTTCTCACTATACCATTTATTTCATTTACCCATGACTATTGGATGTTCTTATAGGCACTATAGTATTGCCAGCCTAATCTCGGGAGTTGATAGGCTTGAAGTCATAAACAGCGCTGTGCTTCAAGCATTTCAAAATGCAGTAAAGTTTGAATGAATGCTTACGAGCCTGTTGCTGCCTACCACCGCCTCAGTCAAACTGCTCTATCAAATCATAGACTTAATTATATTATAATTAACACAGAAATACGAGCCTTAGGTCATTAATATGATCCAAATCAGGAAACTATCATTTAGAAAACAAAACATTTATTCTTTCAGTGAAATACGGAACCATTCCGTATTTTTGTTAAACGGGCGGCATCCCTAAGTCAAAATATTGCTGTTAACATTGGAAGGTTGTGCAATGTAGTTACAATCATAATTTTGGAAAATTAATTACGGTCTTTGTTAGGAAGAAATGGTCTTCACACAGTTACTTGCTTATTGGTAAGCCCAAACTGCTGCATATACCCTGACTCTGCATGCACAGAACGCAAGAGAAGTGACACAATTTCCCTAGTTAATATTGCCTGCTAACATTAATTTCTTTTAACCAAATATACAGGTTTTAATATACTTGTGTATTGATTTTAAAGAAAGGCATTGATGTTTATGGTTAAGAATTTTTGTTAGCAGTTACTAGCAAACAGTGCTTTTTTGTTGTGAATTTGCTTGTTAAATCATCACCTGTTTTTGGAGAAGTAGGCTGTGATTCGATGATAAGTTAACAGGCATCGCATTGATTATATGCAACGCAGGACAAGCTAGTTAAACCCGTAACATCATCAACCATGTGTAGTTAACTAGTGATTATGTTAAGATTGTTTTTTTATAAGATAAGTTTAATGCTAGCTAGCAACTTACGTTGGCTCCTTGCTGCACTCGTGTATGAGGTGGTCAGCCTGCCACGCAGTTTCCTTGTGGAGTGCAATGTAATCGGCCATAATCGGCATCCAAAAATGCTGATTACCGATTGTTATGAAAACTTGAAATCGCTCTAATTTGAAATTGGCTAGCCTAAAATCTTGAGAGAACAAAAATCACATTTTCTATAGTAGCTTGCCACCGCTCTGCCCTCCCACCGCTCTGCCCACCACTCTGCCCACCCACCGCTCTGCCCACCCACCACTCTGCCCTCCCACCGCTCTGCCCACCCACCACTCTGCCCACCGCTCTGCCCACCACACTGCCCACCCACCGCTCTGCCCACCCACCACTCTGCCCACCGCTCTGCCCACCACTCTGCCCACCCACCACTCTGCCCACCGCTCTGCCCACCGCTCTGCCCACCCACCACTCTGCCCACCCACCACTCTGCCCACCACTCTGCCCACCGCTCTGCCCACCGCTCTGCCCACCCACCGCTCTGCCCACCCCTCTGCCCACCACTCTGCCCACCCCTCTGCCCACCACTCTGCCCACCGCTCTGCCCACCACTCTGCCCACCTACCGCTCTGCCCACCCCTCTGCCCACCCACCACTCTGCCCACCACTCTCCCACCCACCGCTCTGCCCACCGCTCTGCCCACCTACCGCTCTGCCCACCCCTCTGCCCACCCACCACTCTGCCCACCACTCTGCCCACCACTCTGCCCACCACTCTGCCCACCCACCGCTCTGCCCACCGCTCTGCCCACCCACCGCTCTGCCCACCCACCGCTCTGCCCACCCCTCTGCCCACCGCTCTGCCCACCACTCTGCCCACCCACCGCTCTGCCCACCACTCTGCCCACCACTGCCCACCCACCGCTCTGCCCACCCACCGCTCTGCCCACCCCTCTGCCCACCGCTCTGCCCACCACTCTGCCCACCACTCTGCCCACCACTCTGCCCACCCACCACTCTGCCCACCCACCGCTCTGCCCACCACTCTGCCCACCACTCTGCCCTTCGTCAAGCACATTTATTTGTTTGGGCTCTGAGAAGATTCCATTCCTCCTTCCCGGCTCATATCTTGTGCTGGACAGGACTGAACTAGCTACATAATTGCTCAAAAACATTGCAATTTCTGACTGTTATCAGTGCATGGTGAACTTTGACCTGGGTGTTGATGTGTGATGACAGGGCTGCTGTGAGTGTGACTAGACAAAAAAAAATACTGTTGGTTGAGCTCTTGAAGGACCGATCCCAGAATAATATGGATGAAAGATTCATGCTTATTTACACATGGGCTACTTCAGATTTAGAAGTGAAACCAACTTGTTATGTTTTCCTGTAAATGAAGAAGTGAAAATGTTAGTCTGACCCGTTGAATAGTTTAATGACAGAAAGTAGTTTCGAGGCCAGGGTAAATCCCACAACAGCAGAGAAGTAGACGAGTGTTTTTGTCTCCATTCAATTCAAGGGGCTTTATTGACATGGGAAACATGTGTTAACATTGCCAAAGCAAGTGAGGTAGACAATATATAAAGTGAAATAAACAATAAAAATTAACAGTAAACATTACACATTCTCTGTGTAGCATACATTTCCAACTGTCACGTGATGCTAATAATATATACATACATTTCCAACTGTCACGTGATGCTAATAATATATACATACATTTCCAACTGTCACGTGATGCTAATAATCTATACATACATTTCCAACTGTCACGTGATGCTAATAATCTATACATACATTTCCAACTGTCACGTGATGCTAATAATATATACATACATTTTATTTTATTTTGTCACATTGTCTACAGTGGTAACAAAGTTGTTGCTACTGTTTCAGACGGATTATGCAACCGATTATTTATTTATTTATATTTTATCAATGGAGCGTTATTGTAAGCCCCCAAGTCCGCTCTGACTATTTCTGGTGATTCACCAGCCACTGAATTAAATTCTTTCGGAAAACTCCTGTGGAAAATAACACAAAACAAGTCTAGTGTAGATTTCTTGGGGTCAGGATGCTTGTTTGTATGAAGATATAATATATAATATATGCCATTTGTAGCGCTTTTCAGCGACTTACAGTCATGTGTACATACATTCTGCGTATGGGTGGTCCCGGGAAGCAGACCCACTACCCTGGCGTTACAAGCGCCATGCTCTACCAATTGAGCTACAGAAGGACCGAGTCAATGTGGAGGCTATATACAGGGTATTACGGTACAGAGTCAATGTGGAGGCTATATACAGGGGGTACCGGTATGTGGAGGCTATATACAGGGGGTACCCAATCTTTCTGCTAATGTTGACAATATATTCCCTGGGCTCCTTGTTTTTGGAGATGGCTTAGGTTTCCCGGAAGGTAATTTCACTGGCATTTATAACACTTTCACAATCCAAAGCTAGTTGGTCTTTTTTTTTAAATATAGATTTGGCCATTTATCCACTGACAAGAGGTTTTGTTTTTTTGCGGGATAAGGATGGGAGAGTTTGCGTCAATGTGTTACTGCGTTATAGGTGTGTGTGTGTGTGTGTGTGTGTGTGTATATATATATGTATGTGTGTATATATTATATGTGTGTATATATTATATGTGTGTATATGTGTGTATATATATATGTGTGTGTGTGTGTGTGTGTGTGTATATGTGTGTGTGTATATGTGTGTGTGTGTATATATATTATATGTGTGTATATATTATATGTGTGTATATGTGTGTATATATATATGTATATATGTGTGTGTATATGTGTGTGTGTGTGTCCCATGGCTAGAGGTTTCATCAGGCCCTGTCTGGAATGCAGTGTAACATGACTCATATGTTCTGACTCATATGTTCTGTTGTTTTGGTCCACACTATAATACTTACTACTTGCTTCAAATGTTCCCTGGTAAATGTGGGATTGATGCATGAGTTCAGTTTATTTATTTTTTAGTTTGATATACAGTACCAGTCAAAAGTTTGGACACTTACTCATGCAAGGGGTTTTTCTTTTATTTAAAAAAACTATTTTCTACATTTAGAATAGTGAAGACATCAAAACTATGAAATCAAATTTTATTAGTCTTGTGCTTGAATACAACAGGTGTAGGTTTCACCTTAGGGTGAAATTACTTAAAGTCTCTAACCAACAATGCAGTTTAAATTAAATAAGAGTAACAAGTAATTCAAGAGCAGCAGTAAATAACAATAGCGGGGGCTTTATACAGGGGTACAGAGTCAATGTGGAGGCTATATACAGGGGTACCGGTACAGAGTCAATGTGGAGGCTATATACAGGGGGTACCGGTACAATGTGGAGGCTATATACAGGGGGTACCGGTACAGAGTCAATGTGGAGACTATATACAGGGGGTACCGGTACAGAGTCAATGTGCAGGCTATATACAGGGGGTACCGGTACAGAGTCAATGTGGAGGCTATATACAGGGTATTACGGTACAGAGTCAATGTGGAGGCTATATACAGGGGGTACTGGTATAGAGTCAATGTGGAGGCTATATACAGGGGGTACTGGTATGTGGAGGCTATATACAGGGGTACCAGTATGTGGAGGCTATATACAGGGGGTACCAGTACAGAGTCAATGTGGAGGCTATATACAGGGGGTACTGGTATAGAGTCAATGTGGAGGCTATATACAGGGGGTACTGGTATGTGGAGGCTATATACAGGGGGTACCAGTATGTGGAGGCTATATACAGGGGGTACCAGTACAGAGTCAATGTGGAGGCTATATACAGGGGGTTACGGTACAGAGTCAATGTGGAGGCTATATACAGGGGGTACCGGTATGTGGAGGCTATATACAGGGTATTACGGTACAGAGTCAATGTGGAGGCTATATACAGGGGGTACCGGTACAGAGTCAATGTGGAGGCTATATACAGGGGGCAGTACAGGAGTCAATGTGGAGGCTATATACAGGGGTTACGGTACAGAGTCAATGTGGAGGCTATATACAGGGTACCGGTATGTGGAGGCTATATACAGGGGTACCGGTATGTGGAGGCTATATACAGGGGGTACCGGTACAGGGAGTCAATGGAGGCTATATACAGGGGTACCGGTACAGAGTCAATGTGGAGCTATATACAGTGGGTACCGGTACAGAGTGTGGAGGCTATACAGGGGGTACCGGTACAGAGTCAATGTGGAGGCTATATACAGCGGGTACCGGTACAGAGTCAATGTGGAGGCTATATACAGCGGGTACTGGTACAGAGTCAATGTGGAGGCTATATACATGGGGTACCGGTACAGAGTCAATGTGGAGGCTATATACAGCGGGTACTGGTACAGAGTCAATGTGCGGGGGCACCGGTTAGAGGAAATTGAGATAATATGTGCATGTAGGTAGAGTTATTAAAGTGACAATGCATAGATGATAACAACAGAGAGTAGCAGTGGTGTAAAAGGGGGGATGCAAGTAGTCTGGGAAGCCATTTGATTAGATGTTTAGGAGTCTTATGGCTTGGGGGTGAAGCTGTTTAGAAGCCTCTTGGACCCAGACTTGGTGCTTTGTGCCGCCTGCCGTGCGGTAGCAGAGAGAGAACAGTCTATGACTAAGGTGGCTAGTCATGACTGACAATTTTTAGGGCCTTCCTCTGACACTGCCTGGTATAGAGGTCCTGGATGGAAGGATGCTTGGCCCCAGTGATGTACTGGGCCATACGCACTACCCTCTGTAGTGCCTTGCGGGCAGAAGGCCGAGCAGTTGCCATACCAGGCAGTGATGCAACCAGTCAGGATGCTCTCGATGGTGCAGCTGTAGAACCTTTTGAGGATCTGAGGACCCATGTCAAATCTTTTCAGTCTCCTGAGTGGGGAATAGGCTTTGTCGTGCCCTCTTCACGACTGTGTTGGTGTATTTGGACCATGATAGTTTGTTGGTGATGTGGACACCAAGAACTTTGAACTCTCAACCTGCTCCATTACAGCCCCGTCAATGAGAATGGGGCGTGCTCTGTCCTCTTTTCTTGTAGTCCACAATCATCTCCTTTGTTTTGATCACATTGAGGAGAGGTTGTTGTCCTGGCACCACACGGCCAGGTCTCTGACCTCCTAGGCTGTCTCGTCATCGTGCTAGGTGATCAGGCCTACCCACTGCTGTGTCATCGGCAAACTTAAGGATGTTGATGTGAGCCGTGACCAGCCTTTCAAAGCATTTCCAAGGCTACAGACGTGAGGTGCTGCGGGTCTGTAGTCATTTAGGCAGGTTACCTTAGTGTTCTTGGGCATAGGGACTTTGGTAGTCTGTTTAAAACATGTTTGGTATTATAGACTCAAACAGGGACAGGTTGAAAATGTCAGTGAAGACACTTGCCAGTTGGTCAGCGCATGCTTGGGTACACGTCCTGGAAATCCGTCTGGCCCTGCGGACTTGTGAATGTTGACCTGTTTAAAGGTCTTACTCACATTGGCTGCGGAGAGCGTGATCACACAGTTTTCCGGAACAGCTGGTGCTCTCATGCAAGTTTCAGTGTTATTTTTCTGCTAGGCTCATGTCACTGGGCAGCTCTCGGCTGTGCTTTCCTTTTTGTAGTCTGTAAAGGTTTGCAAGCACTGCAAAAATATATTCAGCAGAGTTGTTTTACTTTGCCTATGTTCAATAGTGAGTTCCCAGCAAGGTTAATGGTCATTTGTGAGATGTTGTTCTGTCAGTCCAATTATACAAGTTGGAGTTTACTGTGTAGTAAGGTAATTTTAGGGTAAGATGAGTAAAACCTGTGTTCGTAGTGATTGGTTGTTGTCATGTTGGCTGTCGGGGGAAATGCTCTGTGAAATTGTGCTGTATTGTCAGTGCTGTCAAAGGTTTGACATGTAGCAACCTGCTTACAGTAGAGGAGAGGGTGTGGCAACTGGAACATCAGCAGAGGAGAGGGGTGTGGCAACTGGAACATCAGCAGAGGAGAGGGGGTGTGGCAACTGGAACATCAGCAGAGGAGAGAGGGTGTGGCAACTGGAACATCAGCAGAGGAGGGGGGTGTGGCAACTGGAACATCAGCAGAGGGAGAGGGTGTGGCAACGAACATCAGCAGAGGAGAGGGGTGTGGCAACTGGAACATCAGCAGAGGAGAGGGGGTGTGGCAACTGGAACATCAGCAGAGGAGAGGGGTGTGGCAACTGGAACATCAGCAGAGGAGAGAGGGTGTGGCAACTGGAACATCAGCAGAGGAGGGGGTGTGGCAACTGGAACATCAGCAGAGGAGGGGGTGTGGCAACTGGAACATCAGCAGAGGAGAGGGGTGTGGCAACTGGAACATCAGCAGAGGAGAGGGTGTGGCAACTGGAACATCAGCAGAGGAGAGGGTGTGGCAACTGGAACATCAGCAGAGGAGGGGGTGTGGCAACTGGAACATCAGCAGAGGAGAGAGGGTGTGGCAACTGGAACATCAGCAGAGGAGGGGGGTGTGGCAACTGGAACATCAGCAGAGGAGAGGGGTGTGGCAACTGGAACATCAGCAGAGGAGAGAGGGTGTGGCAACTGGAACATCAGCAGAGGAGAGGGGTGTGGCAACTGGAACATCAGCAGAGGAGAGGGTGTGGCAACTGGAACATCAGCAGAGGAGGGGGGTGTGGCAACTGGAACATCAGCAGAGGAGGGGGTGTGGCAACTGGAACATCAGCAGAGGAGAGGGGGTGTGGCAACTGGAACATCAGCAGAGGAGAGGGGTGTGGCAACTGGAACATCAGCAGAGGAGAGAGGGTGTGGCAACTGGAACATCAGCAGAGGGGGGGTGTGGCAACTGGAACATCAGCAGAGGAGAGAGGGTGTGGCAACTGGAACATCAGCAGAGGAGGGGGTGTGGCAACTGGAACATCAGCAGAGGAGAGGGGTGTGGCAGAGGAGAGGGGGTGTGGCAACTGGAACATCAGCAGAGGAGAGGGTGTGGCAACTGGAACATCAGCAGAGGAGAGGGGTGTGGCAACTGGAACATCAGCAGAGGAGAGGGGTGTGGCAACTGGAACATCAGCAGAGGAGAGGGGTGTGGCAACTGGAACATCAGCAGAGGAGAGGGGTGTGGCAACTGGAACATCAGCAGAGGAGAGGGGTGTGGCAACTGGAACATCAGCAGAGGAGGGGGTGTGGCAACTGGAACATCAGCAGAGGAGAGGTGTGGCAACTGGAACATCAGCAGAGGAGAGGGGGTGTGGCAAACTGGAACATCAGCAGAGGAGAGGGGTGTGGCAACTGGAACATCAGCAGAGGAGAGGGTGTGGCAACTGGAACATCAGCAGAGGAGAGGGGTGTGGCAACTGGAACATCAGCAGAGGAGGGGTGTGGCAACTGGAACATCAGCAGAGGGGGGGTGTGGCAACTGGAACATCAGCAGAGGAGAGGGGTGTGGCAACTGGAACATCAGCAGAGGAGAGGGGTGTGGCAACTGGAACATCAGCAGAGGAGAGAGAGGGTGTGGCAACTGGAACATCAGCAGAGGAGGGGGTGTGGCAACTGGAACATCAGCAGAGGAGGGGGTGTGGCAACTGGAACATCAGCAGAGGAGAGAGGGTGTGGCAACTGGAACATCAGCAGAGGAGGGGGTGTGGCAACTGGAACATCAGCAGAGGAGGGGTGTGGCAACTGGAACATCAGCAGAGGAGAGGGGGTGTGGCAACTGGAACATCAGCAGAGGAGAGGGGGTGTGGCAACTGGAACATCAGCAGAGGAGAGGGGTGGCAACTGGAACATCAGCAGAGGAGGGGTGTGCAACTGGAACATCAGCAGAGGAGGGGTGTGGCAACTGGAACATCAGCAGAGGAGAGGGGTGTGGCAACTGGAACATCAGCAGAGGAGAGGTGTGGCAACTGGAACATCAGCAGAGGAGAGGGGTGTGGCAACTGGAACATCAGCAGAGGGTGTGGCAACTGGAACATCAGCAGAGGAGGGTGTGGCAACTGGAACATCAGCAGAGGAGGGGGTGTGGCAACTGGAACATCAGCAGAGGAGGGGGGTGTGGCAACTGGAACATCAGCAGAGGAGAGGGGGGTGTGGCAACTGGAACATCAGCAGAGGAGAGGGTGTGGCAACTGGAACATCAGCAGAGGAGAGGTGTGGCAACTGGAACATCAGCAGAGGAGAGGGGTGGCAACTGGAACATCAGCAGAGGAGAGGAGTGTGGCAACTGGAACATCAGCAGAGGAGAGGGTGTGGGCAACTGGAACATCAGCAGAGGGAGAGGGTGTGGCAACTGGAACATCAGCAGAGGAGAGGGGTGTGGCAACTGGAACATCAGCAGAGGAGAGGGGTGGCAACTGGAACATCAGCAACTGGAACATCAGCAGAGGAGAGGGGTGTGGCAACTGGAACATCAGCAGAGGAGAGGGTGTGGCAACTGGAACATCAGCAGAGGAGAGGGGGTGTGGCAACTGGAACATCAGCAGAGGAGAGGGTGTGGCAACTGGAACATCAGCAGAGGAGAGGGGGTGTGGCAACTGGAACATCAGCAGAGGAGAGGGGTGTGGCAACTGGAACATCAGCAGAGGAGAGGGTGTGGCAACTGGAACATCAGCAG
>NW_025753186.1:0-11168 GCF_021184085.1 Oncorhynchus gorbuscha
ATAAACCTAACCCTAACCATGATAATAAACCTAACCCTAACCATGATAATAAACCTAACCCTAACCATGATAATAAACCTAACCCTAACCATGATAATAAACCTAACCCTAACCATGATAATAAACCTAACCCTAACCATGATAAACCTAACCCTAACCATGATAATAAACCCTAACCCTAACCATGATAATAAACCTAACCCTAACCATGATAATAAACCTAACCCTAACCCTAACCATGATAGTAAACCTAACCCTAACCATGATAATAAAACTAACCCTAACCCTAACCATGATAATAACCCTAACCCTAACCATGATAATAAACCTAACCCTAACCATGATAATAAACCTAACCCTAACCATGATAATAAACCATGATAATAAACCCCCTAACCATGATAATAAACCTAACCCTAACCATGATAATAAACCTAACCCTAACCATGATAATAAACCTAACCCTAACCATGATAATAAACCTAACCCTAACCCTAACCATGATAATAAAACTAACCCTAACCCTAACCATGATAATAAACCTAAACCTAACCCTAACCATGATAATAAACCTAACCCTAACCATGATAATAAACCTAACCCTAACCATGATAATAAACCTAACCCTAACCATGATAATAAACCTAACCCTAACCATGATAATAAACCTAACCCTAACCATGATAATAAACCTAACCCTAACCATGATAATAAACCTAACCCTAACCATGATAATAAACCTAACCCTAACCCTAACCATGATAATAAACCTAACCCTAACCATGATAATAAACCTAACCCTAACCATGATAATAAACCTAACCCTAACCATGATAATAAACCTAACCCTAACCATGATAATAAACCTAACCCTAACCATGATAATAAACCTAACCCTAACCATGATAATAAACCTAACCCTAACCCTAACCCTAACCCTAACCATGATAATAAACCTAACCCTAACCATGATAATAAACCTAACCCTAACCATGATAATAAACCTAACCCTAACCCTAACCATGATAATAAACCTAACCCTAACCATGATAATAAACCTAACCCTAACCATGATAATAAACCTAACCCTAACCATGATAATAGACCTAACCCTAACCCTAACCATGATAATAAACCTAACCCTAACCATGATAATAAACCTAACCCTAAACCTAACCATGATAATAAACCTAACCCTAACCCTAACCATGATAATAAACCTAACCCTAACCATGATAATAGACCTAACCCTAACCATGATAATAAACCTAACCCTAACCATGATAATAAACCTAACCCTAACCATGATAATAAACCTAACCCTAACCATGATAATAAACCTAACCCTAACCATGATAATAAACCTAACCCTAACCATGATAATAAACCTAACCCTAACCATGATAATAAACCTAACCCTAACCATGATAATAAACCTAACCCTAACCATGATAATAAACCTAACCCTAACCATGATAATAAACCTAACCATAACCATGATAATAAACCTAACCCTAAGCCAAATTTAGCAAACAATTGCTAAACAGGATAGTTTGTTGATAGTATGACCATCTACAGAGCATCTTGTGTGGGACGATCCAAATAAAGTGTGACCAAAACATGTGCTCCCTATGTATGCGTTCACAAGGAACCCCGTAAGTGTAACAGGTGTCGCTCGGCTATACCATGTGGGCAGGAAGTGTGTCCAGATATTGAGCGTTTCATTGGTCAGCTGGAAGAGGCTGAGGATGCAGTCAGTGGCCGAGCTGTGAGGGTGTCGGTAGCCTGAGATGATGCTGTCCTCATGGAACACCTAAACAAAACAAAACCCAGGGTTACTGCACAGTTGGCCAACACTCATTCACCACACAGTAGTAGGCTATATCTAGATACATATGGAGAGGAGCCTGTTTACTATAAACCCAATGGTTATGATGTTGACATATTTCCCAGTGAAAGTAGGGGATTCTTGAGGGAGTCACAATGATACATTCTTGACATTCTATGTCAAGAATAAACACAAGCTTCAGAATAGTGTTCCACTCAAATTCCATGTCCACATGTTCAACTTCTGAATTAACTGGACTTAAATATAAAATATAACCTCGACTCTGAAAATAATATTGTAGGATTTGTCATTCTAAAACGTAGTGAAGTAAAGTAACTTACTTTTGGGACTTGGTGGATGGTGAAGACTCTGGGCAGTTTAATAAGGCTGAGCATGTTGTCTGAGAGGACTGTGGTGTTGACTTCACTTGCTGTATGAACTGAAGCCAGAGAGAGGGAGCATCTTTTCCTTTATACGGTTGTTGCTATGTTGTTCTGTCAGTTCCTCCCTCCCTCCCACTCCCCACCCATCCAGAACATTCAGTACACCTGTTCCACTCCTCCTCCTCCTCTCTCTCTCTCTCTCCCTCCCTCTCGTCAGGCTCTGCACACCCCATCTAGTTTCACCCCAAGACAAAAAGGTGTTTAGCAGCTGAGTTCATGTTCACACACAGACATACAAAAATATTCACATTCTTCAAAAAAGCTGCCAAGGAAGAACACTCTTGAAAAGGGCAACAGAAGTCTTACCAAAAGTGTTCATATTTTGAAAGATAATGGTTTATGAGTTACAGAGTTTGTCTTTGAGAGCAGTTGGCCTATTGTTCTCTGAAGTAAAAACAATGAGTTAATGACTGATTACGGTAGCCTAACAATCACAAAGGGGAAAGAGCACAGCAGTACAGCGAGTTTAGCAGCTTTCACAGTGATGTTTAGAGATTTCAACCCCTGCCTCGCCTCGCTTGTGTCTGCTTGGTGCTCGTGAACTAGATCCATGGAATAAGTATCAGAAAAATATATATTGATCTGTCTATGTATGCAGCAAAGAAATGCATAACATTATTCTGTAAATCTACAATCCTCCTACTTGAACACAGTGGCTAAATGAAATATCTAGCTTCATCCTTGAGGACAAGATTTAGGTCCTACTGTAACATCAAAGGCAGACCAAATGATTTCCACAATATCTGGCAGTCCCACATCAGATTCATGTCAATAAGAAATAAGACACAAGACAACTCATTTTTGTTTGTCTGTATACATGGCTGTGCCTATTCTGATACTGTACACAAGTGTACGCAAGTCATGGGGGAGAAATACAAAATAAAAACAGCTATTATTGAAGCTATTCATTGTATCTTTTTTTACCTGGACAATACATTTATAAACAGGGTTTCGCAGTGAGGAATCTTGGTTCAACGACAAGGTAACAGTGACAAAAACAAGCACTACCTCAGTCTCCAAGGAACCAGCAGTTACTGACATTCATTGTCTTAATAATCACTTTAGAATGGGTGGCCATTTTCCATTAAGATACACCTAAGTGAAGATGTCTGGAGATTAGCAGTGAATTTAGCCTGGTCCCAGACCTGTTTGTGCTGTCTTTCCAACTCCTATAGATGTAGGATCTTAATTTGAGCCAGTTTGCTACAGGAGGAAAATAGTCCTGTAGCAACAGGAAATGTGAATTATTATGTGGATTATAATTAACGGACATTTTTGTAAGGGTTGATACGTTTTTCGTTAGAGCAAATCAAGTGACATTTTAAAGTGGAAATTATAAACTTTAGAATACTTTTAAAACCTTAAATACACTTCAAGTTTGCATTTCCTGCTCAGCAGGAACATTCTCAGCAACAAAAAGATCAAATTAAGATCTGTATGGTCATTGGGTAACAGCACAAACAAATCTGGGACCAGGCTATATTGAACTCTGCCAAATATACAAACTGAGTTTCAGTCACACCAGATAAAGGCTGGCAATGAATGAAGGGTGTGTGGTTGAAAGAAACATCTCTTTCACTCATTCCTTCCATGTTAGAAAGAGGCATGTACTCATGTCACCTGCCCACAGAACGAGTGTCACACCCAGAGATGACTGAAAGCTTAAATCAACATTCTTCCGTGTTATGTTGTTCAAAATCTGAACACAAAGGATGAAAACATATTTCACTTTTGCTACAGACGTAGTAAGTGGAAACAGTGTCTGAACATTAATGTGGCCTTTTCTTAGTAATTTTCTGTCATGTGTAAATAAATGTTGTCTTTATTTTAATTTGATTTTGTTGCTTTGTTTGTTGGAATATAGTTACAAATGATGTATTGCTTTGAATGGACATTGCTAACTACTGTAGATCAAAGGTTTGGTTCACTTGAGGACAGTTAATCTCAAATCTCAGTAACTAGAACGTGTAAAAATGAACCAAGCGTGTAAACTGAGTAACAACTACATGGCTAGGCTTATATCAGCACAGACATGATGGTCCTACAGATCACAGAAGAGCCTGATCTTTTACCTGCAGTACCATTACAAATTAATGTCACATTTTATCTGAAGATACTCAACAATTTGATAGGGTTATGAGTAGGGTCAGGTTAAGTGAGGGTTGGGGTTAAGGGTCAGTGCAGTGGAGGCTGCGGATGGGAGGAAGGCTCATAATAGATTACAGCCTCAAGCCTTCTTGGGTATAATGCTCAAGCTTGGCACAGCTGTATTTGGGGAGTTTATCCCATTATTCTCTGCAGATTCTCTCAAGCTCTGTCAGGTTAGATGGGGAGAGTTGCTGCAAAGCTATTTTCAGGTCTATCCAGACATCTCCCCAGATCCGGCAGGTTAGCCAACCAGAGTGACATGTCCCTAGGCCTGTCAGGTTAACCTAAATGACATGTCCCCAGACCCGGTAGGATAACATAAGTGACATGTCCCCAGACCCGGCAGGTTAACCAACCAGAGTGACATGTCTCTAGACCTGGCAGGTTAACCTAGGTGACATGTCCCCAGACCAGGCAGGTTAACCTAAGTGACATGTCCCCAGACCAGGCAGGTTAACCTAAGTGACATGTCCCCAGACCAGGCAGGTTAACCTAAGTGACATGTCCCCAGACCAGGAAAGTTAACCTAAGTGACACGTCCCAAGACCGGGCAGGTTGACCTAAGTGACACGTCCCTAGACCCGGCAGGTTAACCTAAGTGACACGTCCCTAGACCCGGCAGGTTAACCTAAGTGGCACGTCCCTAGACCCGGCAGGTTAACCTAAGTGACACGCCCCAGACCCGGCAGGTTAACCTAAGTGACATGTCCCCAGACCCGGCAGGTTAACCTAAGTGACATGTCCAGGTTAACCTAAGTGACATGTCCAGGTTAACCTAAGTGACATGTCCAGGTTAACCTAAGTGACATGTCCCCAGACCAGGAAGGTTAACCTAAGTGACACGTCCCCAGACCAGGAAGGTTAACCTAAGTGACACGTCCCCAGACCAGGAAGGTTAACCTAAGTGACATGTCCCTAGACCTGGCAGGTTAGCCTAAGTGACATGTCCCTAGACCTGGCAGGTTAACCTAAGTGACATGTCCAGGTTAACCTAAGTGACATGTCCAGGTTAACCTAAGTGACATGTCCCCAGACCCGGCAGGTTAACTTAAGTGACATGTCCCCAGACCCGGCAGGCTAACCTAAGTGACACGTCCCCAGACCAGGAAGGTTAACTAACCTAAGTGACATGTCCCTAGACCTGGCAGGTTAACCTAAGTGACACATCCCTAGACCTGGCAGGTTAACCTAAGTGACATGTCCCTAGACCTGGCAGGTTAACCTAAGTGACATGTCCAGCTTAACCTAAGTGACATGTCCAGGTTAACCTAAGTGACATGTCCAGGTTAACCTAAGTGACATGTCCCTAGACCTGGCAGGTTAACCTAAGTGACATGTCCCTAGACCTGGCAGGTTAACCTAAGTGACATGTCCCTAGACCTGGCAGGTTAACCTAAGTGACATGTCCAGGTTAACCTAAGTGACATGTCCAGGTTAACCTAAGTGACATGTCCCCAGACCTGGCAGGTTAACCTAAGTGACATGTCCCTAGACCTGGCAGGTTAACCTAAGTGACATGTCCAGGTTAACCTAAGTGACATGTCCAGGTTAACCTAAGTGACATGTCCCCAGACCTGGCAGGTTAACCTAAGTGACATGTCCCTAGATCTGGCAGGTTAACCTAAGTGACATGTCCAGGTTAACCTAAGTGACATGTCCAGGTTAACCTAAGTGACATGTCCCCAGACCTGGCAGGTTAACCTAAGTGACATGTCCCTAGACCTGGCAGGTTAACCTAAGTGACATGTCCAGGTTAACCTAAGTGACATGTCCAGGTTAACCTAAGTGACATGTCCCCAGACCTGGCAGGTTAACCTAAGTGACATGTCCCTAGACCTGGCAGGTTAACCTAAGTGACATGTCCAGGTTAACCTAAGTGACACGTCCCCAGACCAGGAAGGTTAACTAACCTAAGTGACATGTCCCTAGACCTGGCAGGTTAACCTAAGTGACACATCCCTAGACCTGGCAGGTTAACCTAAGTGACATGTCCCTAGACCTGGCAGGTTAACCTAAGTGACATGTCCAGCTTAACCTAAGTGACATGTCCAGGTTAACCTAAGTGACATGTCCAGGTTAACCTAAGTGACATGTCCAGGTTAACCTAAGTGACATGTCCCTAGACCTGGCAGGTTAACCTAAGTGACATGTCCCTAGACCTGGCAGGTTAACCTAAGTGACATGTCCCTAGACCTGGCAGGTTAACCTAAGTGACATGTCCAGGTTAACCTAAGTGACATGTCCAGGTTAACCTAAGTGACATGTCCCCAGACCTGGCAGGTTAACCTAAGTGACATGTCCCTAGACCTGGCAGGTTAACCTAAGTGACATGTCCAGCTTAACCTAAGTGACATGTCCAGGTTAACCTAAGTGACATGTCCAGGTTAACCTAAGTGACATGTCCAGGTTAACCTAAGTGACATGTCCCTAGACCTGGCAGGTTAACCTAAGTGACATGTCCCTAGACCTGGCAGGTTAACCTAAGTGACATGTCCCTAGACCTGGCAGGTTAACCTAAGTGACATGTCCAGGTTAACCTAAGTGACATGTCCAGGTTAACCTAAGTGACATGTCCCCAGACCTGGCAGGTTAACCTAAGTGACATGTCCCTAGACCTGGCAGGCTAACCTAAGTGACATGTCCAGGTTAACCTAAGTGACATGTCCAGGTTAACCTAAGTGACATGTCCCCAGACCTGGCAGGTTAACCTAAGTGACATGTCCCTAGATCTGGCAGGTTAACCTAAGTGACATGTCCAGGTTAACCTAAGTGACATGTCCAGGTTAACCTAAGTGACATGTCCCCAGACCTGGCAGGTTAACCTAAGTGACATGTCCCTAGACCTGGCAGGTTAACCTAAGTGACATGTCCAGGTTAACCTAAGTGACATGTCCAGGTTAACCTAAGTGACATGTCCAGGTTAACCTAAGTCACATGTCCAGGTTAACCTAAGTGACATGTCCAGGTTAACCTAAGTGACATGTCCAGGTTAACCTAAGTGACATGTCCAGGTTAACCTAAGTGACATGTCCCTAGACAAAGAGGGAAAGAACAAATTAAAGGACCAATAATGTATTCTACGGAGGACTACAACACACCATGAAACATCGCACATATTTGTACATCTTTCAAATAAATGTCAAATAAATCCAACGCATTCAATATGCTAGTTGTGATGACTTGGTGATTGATTCAATATGCTAGTTGTGATGACTTGGTGATTCATTCAATATGCTAGTTGTGATGACTTGGTGATTCATTCAATATGCTAGTTGTGATGACTTGGTGATTCATTCAATATGCTAGTTGTGATGACTTGGTGATTCATTCAATATGCTAGTTGTGATGACTTGGTGATTGATTCAATATGCTATTTGTGATGACTTGGTGATTGATTCAATATGCTAGTTGTGATGACTTGGTGATTCATTCAATATGCTAGTTGTGATAATGGTGATTCATTCAATATGCTAGTTGTGATAATGGTGATTCATTCAATATGCTAGTTGTGATGACTTGGTGATTGATTCAATATGCTAGTTGTGACGACTTGGTGATTCATTCCTTTGAATGACTTTTAAAACAAAACGGGAAGCCCATTAGGCCTGAACACAAAGACAAACGAGGTGCAAACAGAAACATCTCTTGTGAGCTATACAGATTTAGCCCCTGAGGTATTCTTTATCAAAACATTGTATTTCCTCCCAAGACACCAGTGTGTTGTTACCTGGTAGTGTGGAGTATTTGCCGTCTGGGATTGTATAAAACATCTTCACTGGGACTTGTAACCAAGTGACGGCAAGTAAACATGAACCATTAGGTAGTTCAATGTAGTCTAGTTTAATGTAGCCTAGTTTAATGTAGTCTAGTTTAATGTAGTCTAGTTTAATGTAGTCTAGTTTAATGTAGCCTAGTTTAATGTAGCCTAGTTTAATGTAGTCTAGTTCAATGTAGTCTAGTTCAATGTAGTCTAGTTTAATGTAGCCTAGTTCAATGTAGTCTAGTTTAATGTAGTCTAGTTTAATGTAGTCTAGTTTAATGTAGCCTAGTTTAATGTAGTCTAGTTTAATGTAGTCTAGTTTAATGTAGTCTAGTTTAATGTAGCCTAGTTCAATGTAGTCTAGTTCAATGTAGTCTAGTTTAATGTAGCCTAGTTTAATGTAGTCTAGTTTAATGTAGTCTAGTTTAATGTAGTCTAGTTTAATGTAGCCTAGTTTAATGTAGCCTAGTTTAATGTAGCCTAGTTTAATGTAGTCTAGTTTAATGTAGTCTAGTTCAATGTAGTCTAGTTCAATGTAGTCTAGTTTAATGTAGTCTAGTTTAATGTAGCCTAGTTTAATGTAGTCTAGTTCAATGTAGTCTAGTTCAATGTAGTCTAGTTTAATGTAGTCTAGTTGGGGTCCTTCTGTAGCTCAGTTGGTAGAGCATGGCGCTTGTAACGCCAGGGTAGTGGGTTCGATCCCCGGGACCACCAATACGTAGAATGTATGCACACATGACTGTAAGTCGCTTTGGATAAAAGCGTCTGCTAAATGGCATATATTATTATTATATTATATTATAATTATATATTATTAATGTAGTCTAGTTTAATGTAGTCTAGTTTAATGTAGCCTAGTTCAATGTAGTCTAGTTTAATGTAGTCTAGTTCAATGTAGTCTAGTTTAATGTAGCCTAGTTTAATGTAGTCTAGTTCAATGTAGCCTAGTTTAATGTAGTCTAGTTCAATGTAGCCTAGTTTAATGTAGTCTAGTTCAATGTAGCCTAGTTTAATGTAGTGATGTAATGACAGTGATATCAAATCATGCTAGGAATGCGTACATATTCATTTGGAAAGTCTCAAATTGCCTGGAAAGGTAAAAGTTCAGATTTTGGAGGGGGGAAAAAACTATCCAATTGGGTGAGCTTTACAATTATTATTATTATTTAAATCTCAATGGATTGATAGTGTTGCAATCCAATTTAACACCTTCGATAAGGACATTGTATGAAAGAACAAAACAGAAGACGCATGAAATGTGTCTATATTTAAATTGTTCCTTTCACAAAGGCCTACACATTACATATGATCATCCTCAATTAGTTATGTTATTATCATGGTGTGCATCCTCAATGTGAGTTTGTGTGGTGCTGAACTGCAAGTAGCCTATTACTGCATGTTTAGATAGAGGTGTTCAGGGAAAACGTTGTGGTGCTGAAGGACAGCTCCGCCATTCAGCCAATGGTATCCCGAATTTCACTGAGTAAGAGTCGGACACACTTTGTCACAACAGGTAAATTAGAATGTACACTGTATCATTAGACCTAGCTGACACACAAACTAAAATAGGGAAAACGGAGCGTATTAAACGTTTATGTTACAGGCCTACACTTTACACGTGTGAGTAGCCTCAGACTGGTCTCAGAGTAAACATAACATAGTAAATATAAATCTGTGTGACTCAAATATGTTACATTTGTTATGGTTACATAAGACAGGTTACTTAAAGGTAAAAATGAAAGGAGGGTGGTTGTTCTGGGTGGATGGGTTGGCTTTAGCCACAACAAATGGCACTGCAACATATTCTACAAATTGCACCGTAACATATTCTACAAATTGCAATTTTTATCATATTCAAAATAGGTGATAGACTTCCACTAAATAATACAACCATGTCTCACATTGTCTCGGATTGAAGTACAGAATAATATGAAATGCCCGAGACCACGTTGGTAGCCTACATTCAAAAGAAAAGATCACTCATTGGCCAGAAGTCAATTTGATGTGCAAGTTTTCCCACCCAATTCTCCAAAGAGGTTGATAAAATGACACAGACTTTCACAGTGATGTCATTGTGGTTTGAGTATGCATCAGTTCTAAACGTCACACTCTCTCCAAACCTCTCGGGGTCAAAGTTCAGGTGGCGGCCCTTAGCTCACTGAACATTTCGGATAGAAATGCGTGCGCAGGTGGGCTCTTCCTGTGTTGACGGGCACAGGGTTCATAGGTTCATGAGTGGGCTCTTCCTGTGTTGACGTGCACAGGGTTCATGGTGGGCTCTTCCTGTGTTGACGTGCACAGGGTTCATGGTGGACTCTTCCTGTGTTGACGTGCACAGGGTTCATGGTGGACTCTTCCTGTGTTGACGTGCACAGGGGGTTCATGGTGGACTCTTCCTGTGTTGACGTGCACAGGTTCATGTGGACTTTCCTGTGTTGATGGTGGTGGACTCTTCCTGTGTTGACGTGCACAGGGTTCATGGTGGACTCTTCCTGTGTTGACGTGCACAGGGTTCATGGTGGACTCTTCCTGTGTGGACGTGCACAGGGTTCATGGTGGACTCTTCCTGTGCTGACGTGCACAGGGTTCATGGTGGACTCTTCCTGTGTTGACGTGCACAGGGTTCATGGTGGACTCTTCCTGTGTTGACGTGCACAGGGTTCATGGTGGACTCTTCCTGTGTTGACGTGCACAGGGTTCATGGTGGACTCTTCCTGTGTTGACGTGCACAGGGTTCATGGTGGACTCTTCCTGTGTTGACGTGCACAGGGTTCATGGTGGACTCTTCCTGTGTCGATGTGCACAGGGGGTTCATGGTGGGCTCTTCCTGTGTCGATGTGCACAGGGTTCATGGTGGACTCTTCCTGTGTTGAAATGCACAGGGTTCATGGTGGGCTCTTCCTGTGTTGATGTGCACAGGGTTCATGGTGGACTCTTCCTGTGTTGACGTGCACAGGGTTCATGGTGGACTCTTCCTGTGTTGACGTGC
>NW_025753188.1:5000-11164 GCF_021184085.1 Oncorhynchus gorbuscha
AAACAACCACAACATCAACAGTTCATCAGCCCACTGGGCTACAGAGTGAATATCAGGACCCATGTTCATAAAACAACCACAACATCAACAGTTCATCAGCCCACTGGGCTACAGAGTGAATATCAGGACCCATGTTCATAAAACAACCACAACATCAACAGTTCATCAGCCCACTGGGCTACAGAGTGAATATCAGGACCCATGTTCATAAAACAACCACAACATCAACAGTTCATCAGCCCACTGGGCTACAGAGTGAATATCAGGACCCATGTTCATAAAACAACCACAACATCAACAGTTCATCAGCCCACTGGGCTACAGAGTGAATATCAGGACCCATGTTCATAAAACAACCACAACATCAACAGTTCATCAGCCCACTGGGCTACAGAGTGAATATCAGGACCCATGTTCATAAAACAACCACAACATCAACAGTTCATCAGCCCACTGGGCTACAGAGTGAATATCAGGACCCATGTTCATAAAACAACCACAACATCAACAGTTCATCAGCCCACTGGGCTACAGAGTGAATATCAGGACCCATGTTCATAAAACAACCACAACATCAACAGTTCATCAGCCCACTGGGCTACAAGAGTGAATATCAGGACCCATGTTCATAAAACAACCACAACATCAACAGTTCATCAGTACTGGGCTACAGAGTGAATATCCGGGACCCATGTTCATAAAACAACCACAACATCAGCAGTTCATCAGCCCACTGGGCTGCAGAGTGAATATCAGGACCCATGTTCATAAAACAACCACAACATCAACAGTTCATCAGCCCACTGGGCTACAGAGTGAATATCAGGACCCATGTTCATAAAACAACCACAACATCAACAGTTCATCAGCCCCACTGGGCTGCAGAGTGAATATCAGGACCCATGTTCATAAAAACAACCATAACATCAACAGTTCATCAGCCCACTGGGCTACAGAGTGAATATATCAGGACCCATGTTCATAAAACAGGACCCACAAAAACATCAGCACAGTTCATCAGCCCACTGGGCTACAGAGTGAATATCAGGACCCATGTTCATAAAGTAACCACAACATCAACAGTTCATCAGCCCACTGGGCTACAGAGTGAATATCAGGACCCCATGTTCATAAAACAACCCACAACATCAACAGTTCATCAGCCCACTGGAGCTACAGAGTGAATATCAGGACCCATGTTCATAAAACAACCACAACATCAACAGTTCATCAGCCCACTGGGCTACAGAGTGAATATCAGGACCCATGTTCATAAAACAACCACAACATCAACAGTTTCATCGTGATATCAGGACCCATGGCACAACATCAACAGTTCATCAGCCCACTGGGCTACAAAGTGAATATCAGGACCCATGTTCATAAAACAACCACAACATCAACAGTTCATCAGCCCACTGGGCTACAGAGTGAATATCAGGACCCATGTTCATAAAAAACAACCACAACATCAACAGTTCATCAGCCCACTGGGCTGCAGAGTGAATATCAGGACCCATGTTCATAAAACAACCACAACATCAGCAGTTCATCAGCCCACTGGGCTACAAGAGTGAATATCAGGACCCATGTTCATAAAACAACCACAACATCAACAGTTCATCAGCCCACTGGGCTACAGAGTGAAATATCAGGACCCATGTTCATAAAACAACCACAACATCAACAGTTCATCAGCCCACTGGGCTACAGAGTGAATATCAGGACCCATGTTCATAAAACAACACAACATCAACAGTTCATCAGCGTACTGGGCTACTGGGTTCATAAAACCTTCACAACATCAACAGTTCATCAGTGAATATCAGGACCCATGTTCATAAAACAACCACAACATCAACAGTTCATCAGCCCACTGGGCTACAGAGTGAATATCAGGACCCATGTTCATAAAACAACCACAACATCAACAGTTCATCCAGCCCACTGGGCTACAGAGTGAATATCAGGACCCATGTTCTTAAAACAACCACAACATCAACAGTTCATCAGCCCACTGGGCTACCAGAGTGAATATCAGGACCCATGTTCATAAAACAACCACAACATCAGCAGTTCATCAGCCCACTGGGCTACAGAGTGAATATCAGGACCCATGTTCATAAAACAACCACAACATCAACAGTTCATCAGCCCACTGGGCTACAGAGTGAATATCAGGACCCATGTTCATAAAACAACCACAACATCAACAGTTCATCAGCCCACTGGGCTACAAAGTGAATATCAGGACCCATGTTCATAAAACAACCACAACATCAACAGTTCATCAGCCCACTGGGCTACAGAGTGAATATCAGGACCCATGTTCATAAAACAACCACAACATCAACAGTTCATCAGCCCACTGGGCTACAGAGTGAATATCAGGACCCATGTTCGCCAAAACAACCACAACATCAACAGTTCATCAGCCCACTGGGCTACCAGAGTGAATATATCAGGACCCATGTTCATAAAACAACCACCACACATCAACAGTTCATCAGCCCACTGGGCTACAGAGTGAATATCAGGACCCATGTTCATAAAACAGCCACAACATCAACAGTTCATCAGCCCACTGGGCTACAGAGTGAATATCAGGACCCATGTTCATAAAACAACCACAACATCAACAGTTCATCAGCCCACTGGGCTCCAGAGTGAATATCAGGACCCATGTTCATAAAACAACCGCAACATCAACAGTTCATCAGCCCACTGGGCTACAGAGTGAATATCAGGGTTCATAAAACCTTTTAACATCCAGTTCATGTTCAGTAAAAATCAACATGTTCACAACATCAACAGTTCATCAGCCCACTGGGCTACAGAGTGAATATCAGGACCCATGTTCATAAAACAACCACAACATCAACAGTTCATCAGCCCACTGGGCTGCAGAGTGAATATCAGGACCCATGTTCATAAAACAACCACAACATCAACAGTTCATGGCCCCACTGGGCTACAGAGTGAATATCAGGACCCATGTTCATAAAACAACCACAACATCAACAGTTCATCAGCCCACTGGGCTACAGAGTGAATATCAGGACCCATGTTCATAAAACAACCACAACATCAACAGTTCATCAGCCCACTGGGCTACAGAGTGAATATCCCAGGACCCATGTTCTTAAAAACAACCACAACATCAACAGTTCATCAGCCCACTGGGCTACAGAGTGAATATCAGGACCCATGTTCATAAAACAACCACAACATCAACAGTTCATCAGCCCACTGGGCTACAGAGTGAATATCAGGACCCATGTTCATAAAACAACCACAACATCAACAGTTCATCAGCCCACTGGGCTACAGAGTGAATATCAGGACCCATGTTCATAAAACAACCACAACATCAACAGTTCATCAGCCCACTGGGCTACAGAGTGAATATCAGGACCCATGTTCATAAAACAACCACAACATCAACAGTTCATCAGCCCACTGGGGCTACAGAGTGAATATCAGGACCCATGTTCATAAAACAACCACAACATCAACAGTTCATCAGCCCACTGGGCTACAGAGTGAATATCAGGACCCATGTTCATAAAACAACCACAACATCAACAGTTCATCAGCCCACTGGGCTACAGAGTGAATATCAGGACCCATGTTCATAAAACAACCACAACATCAACAGTTCATCAGCCACTGGGCTACAGAGTGAATATCAGGACCCATGTTCATAAAACAACCACAACATCAACAGTTCATCAGCCCACTGGGCACAGAGTGAATATCAGGACCCATGTTCATAAAACAACCACAACATCAACAGTTCATCAGCCCACTGGGCTACAGAGTGAATATCAGGACCCATGTTCATAAAACAACCACAACATCAACAGTTCATCCAGCCACTGGGCTACAGAAGTGGTATCAGGACCCATGTTCATAAAACAACCACAACATCAACAGTTCATCAGCCCACTGGGCTACAGAGTGAATATCAGGACCCATGTTCATAAACAACCACAACATCAACAGTTCATCAGCCCACTGGGCTACAGAGTGAATATCAGGACCATCATTCATAAAACAACCACAACATCAACAGTTCATCAGCCCACTGGGCTACAGAGTGAATATCAGGACCCATGTTCGCAAAACAACCACAACATCAACAGTTCATCAGACCCACTGGGCTACAGAGTGAATATCAGGACCCCATGTTCATAAAACAACCACAACATCAACAGTTCATCCAGCCCACTGGGCTACAAGTGAATATCAGGACCCATGTTCATAAAACAACCACAACATCAACAGTTCATCAGCCCACTGGGCTACAGAGTGAATATCAGGACCCATGTTCATAAAACAACCACAACATCAACAGTTCATCCAGCCCACTGGGCTACAGAAGAGTGAATATCAGGACCCATGTTCATAAAACAACCACAACATCAACAGTTCATCAGCCCACTGGGCTACAGAGTGAATATCAGGACCCATGTTCATAAAACAACCACAACATCAACAGTTCATCAGCCACTGGGCTACAGAGTGAATATCAGGACCCATGTTCATAAAACAACCACAGCATCCAACAGTTCATCGGCCACTGGGCTACAGAGTGAATATCCAGGACCCATGTTCATAAAAAACCACACAACATCAACAGTTCATCAGCCCACTGGGCTACAGAGTGAATATCCAGGACCCATGTTCGCCAAAAGAACAACCACAACATCAACAGTTCATCAGCCCACTGGGCTGCAGAGTGAATATCAGGACCCATGTTCATAAAACAACCACAACATCAACAGTTCATCAGCCACTGGGCTACAGAGTGAATATCAGGACCCATGTTCTAAAACAACCACAACATCAGCAGTTCATCAGCCCACTGGGCTACAGAGTGAATATCAGGACCCATGTTCATAAAGCAATACAACATCAACAGTTCATCAGCCACTGGGCTACAGAGTGAATATCAGGACCCATGTTCATAAAACAACCACCATCAACTGGTTGTCAGCCCACTGGGCTGCAGGTGAATATCAGGACCCATGTTCAGCCACAACATCAACAGGCCCACTGGGAGAGTGAATATCAGGACCCATGTTCATAAAACAACCACAACATCAACAGTTCATCAGCCCACTGGGCTACAGAGTGAATATCAGGACCCATGTTCATAAAACAACCACAACATCAACAGTTCATCAGCCCCACTGGGCTACAGGTGAATATCAGGACCCATGTTCATAAAGTGTTCATCAGCCACTGGGTATAACTGCTGATAACCACAACATCAACAGTTCATGGACGGTATCAGGACCCATGTTCATAAAACAACCACAACATCAACAGTTCATCAGCCCACTGGAGCTCTCAGGACCCATGTTCATAAAACAACCACAACATCAACAGTTCTGTAATACACTGGGCTACAGAGTGTGGACCATGTTTAAAACAACCACAACATCAACAGTTTAGGCGCTGCGGAAATGTTCTATTGTTTAAGATGATTTTCCCTGGTGGACAGGGGGATGATCCCTGGAGATAGTTTAGTGAGATAGTTTAGTGTTAGTTTCATACGTTCCATTGACCTTTCCTTCCTTTGACCTTTCCGTGTAGTTGTTTCTGGTCGCGAGTGGATCCTTATCAGACTAACATTGTCTAATCATTTGGGACATGGATCTATTTGAATCATTACTGGAAACTCAGACTACAGGTTCACAATGACTGGACCTATTGAATCATTATGGAAACTCAGACTACAGGTTCACAATGACTGGACCTATTGAATCATTATGGAAACTCAGACTACAGGTTCACAATGACTGGACCTATTGAATCATTATGGAAACTCAGACTACAGGTTCACGATGACTGGACCTATTGAATCATTATGGAAACTCAGACTACAGGTTCACAATGACTGGACCCTATTGAATCATTATGGAAACTCAGACTACAGGTTCACAATGACTGGACCTATTGAATCATTATGGAAACTCAGACTACAGGTTCACAATGACTGGACCTATTGAATCATTATGGAAACTCAGACTACAGGTTCACAATGACTGGACCTATTGAATCATTATGGAAACTCAGACTACAGGTTCACAATGACTGGACCTATTGAATCATTATGGAAACTCAGACTACAGGTTCACAATGACTGGACCTATTGG
>NW_025753189.1:0-11161 GCF_021184085.1 Oncorhynchus gorbuscha
GCACTGATGTTGCGCAATTAGGCCTGGCTTGCAGTCTGCTTTCCAATTCCTTCCAAAGGTGTTTGATGGGGTTGAGGTCAGGGCTCTGTGCAGGCCAGTCAGGTTCTTCCACATCAATCTCAACAAACCATTTCTGTATGGACCTTGCTTTGTGCACAGGGGCATTGCCATGCTGAAACAGGAAAAGGCCTACCCCAAACTGTTGCCACAATGTTGAAAGCACAGAATCATCTAGACGATTTGTGATGCGCGCTTCAGCACTCGGCGGTCATGTTCTGTGAGCTTGTGTGGCCTACCACTTCGCGGCTGAGCCATTGTTGCTCCTAGACGTTTCCACCTCACAATAACAGCATTTACAGTGGACCGGGGCAGCTCTAGAGGGGCAGAAATTTGACGAACTGACTTGTTGAAAAGGTGGCACCCTATGACAGTGCCACGTTGAAAGTCAATGAGCTCTTCAGTTAGGCCATTCTACTGCCAATGTCTGTCTTTGGAAATTGCATGGCTGTCTTCTCGATTTTATACACCTGTCAGCAACAGGTGTGGTTGAAATAGCCAAATTCATTCAATTGAAGGAGTGTCCACATACTGTACTATATATATAGTGTATTTACATGTAAAGTGGGGCACCAGAGTCATTGAGGTAGATATATACATGTTAACAGGAGTACTGGAATCATTGAGGTAGATGTATAACAAATAGATAATGCAAATTGCGGAATTTCTTATAAGTTTCCTGGTTAGAATCCCGCTCCTTGAAAGCAGCAGCTCTACCCTTTAGCTCGATGCGGATGTTGCCTGTAATCCATGGCTTCTGGTTGGGGTATGTACGTACGGTCACTGTGGGGGCAACGTCATCGATGCACTTATTGATGAAGCCAATGACTGATGTGGTGTACTCCTCAATGCCATCAGAAGAATCCCGGAACATATTCCAGTCTGTGCTGCAAAACAGTCCTGTAACTTAGCATCTGTGTCATCTGACCACTTCCGTATTGAGCGAGTCACTGGTACTTCCTGCTTTAGTTTTGCTTGTAAGCAGGAATCAGGAGGATAGAGTTATGGTCACATTGGCTAAATAGAGGGTGACGGAGAACTTTGTACACATCTCTGTGTGTGGAGTAAAGGTGGTCTAGAGTTTTTTTCCCTCTGGTTGCACATGTAACATGCTGGTAGAAATTAGGTAAAACACATGTAAGTTTCCCTGCATTAATTATCCCCGGCCACTAGGAGTGTCACCTCTGGATGAGCATTTTCTTGTTTGCTTATGGCCTTATAGAGTTGGTTGAGTGCGGTCTTAGTAACAGCATCGGGTTGTGGTAGTAAATAGACAGCTAAGAAAAATATAGATGAAAACTCTCTTGGTAAACAGTGTCGTCTACAGCTTATCATGAGATACTCTACCTCAGGAGAGCAAAACCTAGAGACTTCCCAATTTGTAAGTCGCTCTGGATAAGAGCGTCTGCTAAATGACTTAAATGTAAATGTAAATGTATTAGATTTCGCGCGCCAGCTGTTATTGACAAATTGACACAGACCACCACCCCTCGTCTTACAGCAGCTGTTCTATCTTTCCGATGTACCAAAAACTCAGACAGCTGCATGTTATCCGTGTTGTCGTTCAGCCACGACTCTGTGAAACATAAGATATTACAGATTTTAATGTCCCGTTGGTAGAGTTGTCTTGAACGGAGCTCATCCAGTTTATTCTCCAGTGATCGCACGTTGGCTAATAGGACTGCTGGTAGAAGCGGACTACCCGCTCGCCGTCGGATCCTTACAAGGCACCCCGACCTACGTACCCGATATCTCTGTTATCACAGTGATTTGGGCCTTGTCTGGTGTCTGAAGTAAATCCTTCGCATCCAAAGAAAAATCTTTGTCCAGTTCAAGGTGAGTAATCGCTGTCCTGATATCCAGAAGCTCTTTTCGGGTCATAAGAGACGGTGGCAGAAACATTATGTACAGCAAAACACTATAGCATAATTTGTTAGGAGCCCGTAAAATGGCTGCCATCTTCTCCAGCCTCATTAATGAGAATGTGGACTTGGTATTTTACCACATAGGGCTATCTTCTGCATACCAAACCCCTACCTTTTCAAAACACAACCGATTGGCTCAAATGCATTAAGAAGGGAAGAAATTCCACAAATTTGCTGTTAATTGAAGTGCATTCCAGGTGACTATCTGGTTGAGAGAATGCCAACAGTGTGCACAACTGTCATCAAGGCAAAGGGTGGCTACTTTTAAGAATCTCAAATATAAAATAGATTTTGATTTGTTTAACTTGTTATGGCTGCAATCCCAATACCGGGATCGATATGACAACTGCCAGTGAAAATAGAGGGCGCCAAATTCAAACAACAGAAATCTCATAATTACAATTCCTAAGACATACATGTGTCTTATATTATTTTAAAGGTAATCTTGTTGTTAATCCCACCAAAGTGTCTGATTTCAAATAGGCTTTTCAGCGAAAGCACTACAAACGATTATGTTAGGTGTCACAGGCCGCCTCATAGCCTGTGCCAAAAATGAGGGGACGCGAACAACAGGTATAGGCCAATTAAAAAATGTTCTTTATTGTAAACAAAACTATTAACTTTAAACTAAGAAAAATGAATGAGGTGTGGAAGTATCATAATGTAAGGTGTATGTAAAGTGCAGGGATGCATGAATCTGTGTGTGTGAATGACTGAGTGAAAACTAAGTAAAACTACAAAGGAACAAACAAAACAGGATCGTACCTGGAGGAGCAGAGAGAGAGAGAGGTGATTAGTGACAGTTTAAATACTTTGAGCCCAGGTGACTTCAATCACTAACGACCCTCCTCTGCCTGCAGGAGGAACCGCCCCTGCACTGCACTCAACACCAGTGGTGGAAAAAAGTACCCACTTGTCATACTTAAGCCGTGACATAGGTCTCCACCAAACCACAATAAGCACAGCCATTTTCCAGCAAAATATAGCATTCACAAAATTAATCACTAACCTTGAATTATCTTCATCAGATGACACTCGTAGGACTTCATGTTACACAATACATGCATGTTTTGTTTGATAAAGTTCATATTTATATTTTTAAAAATCTGAGTTTACATTGGCTTAATAGATTCACTTGTTCCAAAAACATCAAGTGATTTTGCATAGACACATCGTTTCAACAGAAATACTCATCATAAATGTAGATGGTAATACAAGTTATACACATGGAATTATAGATATACCTCTCCTTAATGCAACCGCTGTGACAGATTTCAAAAAAAGTTTACAGAAAAAGCAACACATGCAATAATCTGAGACAGCGCTCAGAACAGAAGCCAAATTAGCCACCATGTTGTAGTCAACAGAAACCAGAAAATACATGATAAATGTTTCCTTACCTTTGATGAACTTCCTCAGAATGCAGTCCTAGGAATCCCAGGTCCACAATAAATGCTTGATTTGTTCGAAAATGTCCGTTATTTATGTCCAATTAGCTACTTTCGTTAGCGTTTGGTAAACAATTCCAAAGTCACAAAGCGCGTCCACTATAACGTGATGAAATGTCCAAAAGTTCCGTAACAGTCAGTAGAAACATGTCAAACTGAATCAATCTTTAGAATGTTGTTTACATATATCTTGACTAACGTTCCAACCGGAGAATTAGAATGACTTCAGATGAGCGATGGAACGTGAGGTCCTTCATCTGGTGAAAGCATGGTCCACTCGTGGCAGTGGTGACTATTTCCTGTCTCATTCGACCCCCTTCAGATTAGAGTCAGACAAAGTTCTATTGACTGTTGACATCTAGTGGAAGGCGTAGGGAAGTGAAAACTCATCCATATCTCGCTGTAATTTCAATGAGAGCTTGGTTGAAATTCTGCCACCCCCAGAAGAAAATAAAACAGGAAGTGGAATTTCGATATGAGTTCTGTTATACTCACAGACATAATTCAAACAGTTTTAGAAACTTCAGAGTGTTTTCTATCCAATACTAATAATAATATGCATATATTCGCAACTGGGACTGAGGAGCTGGCCGTTTACAATGGGCACATTTTCACCCAAGCTACTCAATATTGCCCCTGCAGCCATAAAAAGTTAACACTTTTTTGGTTACTGCATGATTCCATATGTGTTATTTCATAGTTTTGATGTTTTCACTATTTTTCTACAATCTAGAAAATAGTAAAAATTAAGAAAACCCTTGAATGAGTCAGTTTGTCAAAACCTTTGACTGGTACTGTACAGTATATACATATTAACAGAGTACTGGAGTCATTGAGGTAGACATACAGTGCCTTGCGAAAGTATTCGTCCCCCTTGAACTTTGTGACCTTTTGCCACATTTTAGGCTTCAAACATAAAGATATAAAACTGTATTTTTTTGTGAAGAATCACCAACAAGTGGGACACAATCATGAAGTGGAATCAAAAACTGAAAAATTTGTGTGCAAAATTATTCAAATAAATTCATTAAAAATCCTACAATGTGATTTTCTGGATTATTTTGTCTGTCATAGTTGAAGTGTACCTATGATGAAAATTACAGGCCTCTCTCATCTTTTTAAGTGGGAGAACTTGCACAATTGGTGGCTGACTAAATACTTTTGCCCCACTGTATATATACATGTTAACAGGAGTAAAGGTGACTGTAGGTGCTGTTAGTTTGTAGTAGTAATTCAAGTACTACACAGGGTATGATACTGATAACTTTCATTATGTCTAACAGTTTGACTGTTGTGGTTGTTTGTCTCAGATCCAGCTAAATACCCACCTCAGCTACCACCCAGGAACATCTCAGGAGGGCTGTCAGGCAATGGCAGTAAAGAGACCCATGGGGAGAGTCACAGACTTCAGAGCTCGCCTGTGCTTCCCTGAGAGACACATACCTACAGAGGCTGCAACAGTTGGACATGTCTAAGTATGCTCATTTGGGCCACAAAATCTTCTCAGAGTATTGATCTGAGATCAGGTGCCACCCTATCGATGTAATCTTATTCATTATTGATCAGGCAAAAATGTATCTTAGTTCAGCTTTTTGACTTGATAGGTTTTGGCCTTTCTAGGGAGTTTTTCCTAGCCATCGTGCTTCTACACCTGCATTGCTTGCTATTGTGGTGTTTTAGGGCAACCCTCAGAGCCTGGTTCCTCTCTAGGTTTCTTCCTAGGTTTTGGCCTTTCTAGGGAGTTTTTCCTAGCCACCGTGCTTCTACACCTGCATTGCTTGCTGTTTTTGGGGTTTTAGGCTGGGTTTCTGTACAGCACTTTGAGATATCAGCTGATGTAAGAAGGGCTTTATAAATACATTTGATTTAGTACACTGAGACACTTCTCATTCTACTATGGACTGCAAAATGCTGATTTGAGTGTCTTCAGTGTTACTGACGGCGTGTTGCATTGTGTTACCCAGCTCCTAATCTTTTAGTTAGGCATCAACAAAACTAATCACACTGACTGTTAATTCATTGTCTTCCAGCCTGCCGGAAGAGCATCAACAATCCATCCAGGAATACTTCCCACACCTCACTCTGTCTCGATGCTGAGCAAGCCCAGAATGGGAATCCCAACTTTCCCCGTCTGAAAAAGCTCACTATGGGAATTTGCAAACATCTTAACAGGTACAGGAGACTTACAGACAATAGCTAGCTACAGTGGTGTCCCAGATTGTTGACACACTTGGTCGTGGAGACCACTGATTGGCTGGATACCCTGGTCGCGATGTGGAAAAGAAACATAAGTCGTTTTTATAGACACTCTTGATAAAGATGAACAATGATGACTGTATAAAATAAATAATAATATTATATTGGATCAACAACAACAACAACAAAAAGGGGGAAAATTATTATAGTTTATATTTTTGCTCAGAAAAAATATTTTGTTTTGTTTTTGTTTTTTTCTCAAGAAGGTTGGGGGTTAAAATGATTGACAGCCCTAAATATTCTTATATACAAAGTCATCAAAGTTTACTATTTGCTCACATATTTTTACCACACAATGACTACATTACAATTAACAGGTGAGGTTAGCATGTCTTGAAGGTTAGCATGTCTTGGAGGTATGATCTAACCTCTCACATCATTACCAATAACAGGGGGAGGTTATGTCTTGGAGATATGGGTTACCAATAACAGGGAGGTTAGCATTGGAGGTATGGTCTAACCTCTCACCATTACCAATAACAGGGGGTTAGCATGTCTTGGAGATATGGTCTTTGCCCCTCTGTAACTTGTACACTCATCAATTCATTCAGGATTATCTGTAATCATTGTATCATCACATTCACGTAGAAGTGTTTACAAAACATATTATATTCTTACTTAAAAGTGACTCCAAAATAACACAATACATTATTTACCATGAATTGATATTGGGCACAAAATAATCTGAAACACAACCAAAACTAACTGCAAATGCTTCCAACAAGTTTGAGGCATC
Organism: Oncorhynchus gorbuscha; assembly: GCF_021184085.1. Taxonomy (NCBI): domain Eukaryota; kingdom Metazoa; phylum Chordata; class Actinopteri; order Salmoniformes; family Salmonidae; genus Oncorhynchus; species Oncorhynchus gorbuscha. The sequence goes on from NW_025753189.1 coordinate 6,423, forward strand.
ACAAGCTTGTGTTGTCATTGTGTGCTAGGAATATGGGGACAAATACTAAACATTTGACTACTTTATTTATATAGTAAGTATTTTTAGAGTGTCAATCATTTGGCCCCTTCTTAAAAACATTTTAGTTACTTTAGTTACTATGCCCCCAGCCTTTAGTTACTATGCCCCCAGCCTTTGGTTACTACTGGTTATTATGCCCCCCAGCCTTTAGTTGCTATGCCTTTAGTTACTATGCCTTTAGTTACTATGCCTTTAGTTACTATGCCTTTAGTTACTATGCCCCCAGTCTTTAGTTACTATGTCCCCAGCACTGATTGCTCTGCCCCACAGCTTTGGTTACTATGCCCCAGCCTTTGGATTGCTGCACCCCCAGTCTTTAGTTACTATTACTTTGTCTTTAGTTACTAAGCCCCCAGCCTTTGATTACTATGCCCCCAGTCTTTAGTTAATATGTCCCCAGCCTTTAGTTACTATGCCCCCAGTCTTTAGTTACTCTGCCCCAGTCTTTAGTTACTCTGCCCCCAGTCGCTGTACTCTGCCCCAGCCTTTAGTTACTCTGCCCCCAGTCTTTAGTTACTATGCCGCCAGTCTTTAGTTACTATGTCCCCAGCCTTTATTTATTTATTTATTTTTTATTTCACCTTTATTTAACCAGGTAGGCAAGTTGAGAACAAGTTCTCATTTACAATTGCGACCTGGCCAAGATAAAGCAAAGCAGTTCGACAGATACAACGACACAGAGTTACACATGGAGTAAAACAAACATACAGTCAATAATACAGTATAAACAAGTCTATATACAATGTAAGCAAATTAGGTGAGAAGGGAGGTAAAGGCAAAAAAGGCCATGGTGGCAAAGTAAATACAATATAGCAAGTAAAACACTGGAATGGTAGTTTTGCAATGGAAGAATGTGCAAAGTAGAAATAAAAATAATGGGGTGCAAAGGAGCAAAATAAATAAATTAATTAAATACAGTTGGGAAAGAGGTAGTTGTTTGGGCTAAATTATAGGTGGGCTATGTACAGGTGCAGTAATCTGTAAGATGCTCTGACAGTTGGTGCTTAAAGCTAGTGAGGGAGATAAGTGTTTCCAGTTTCAGAGATGTTTGTAGTTCGTTCCAGTCATTGGCAGCAGAGAACTGGAAGGAGAGGCGGCCAAAGAAAGAATTGGTTTTGGGGGTGACTAGAGAGATATACCTGTTGGAGCGTGTGCTACAGGTGGGAGATGCTATGGTGACCAGCGAGCTGAGATAAGGGGGGACTTTACCTAGCAGGGTCTTGTAGATGACATGGAGCCAGTGGGTTTGGTGACGAGTATGAAGCGAGGGCCAGCCAACGAGAGCGTACAGGTCGCAATGGTGGGTAGTATATGGGGCTTTGGTGACAAAACGGATTGCACTGTGATAGACTGCATCCAATTTGTTGAGTAGGGTATTGGAGACTATTTTGTAAATGACATCGCCAAAGTCGAGGATTGGTAGGATGGTCAGTTTTACAAGGGTATGTTTGGCAGCATGAGTGAAGGATGCTTTGTTGCGAAATAGGAAGCCAATTCTAGATTTAACTTTGGATTGGAGATGTTTGATATGGGTCTGGAAGGAGATTTTACAGTCTAACCAGACACCTAAGTGTTTGTAGTTGTCCACGTATTCTAAGTCAAAGCCGTCCAGAGTAGTGATGTTGGACAGGCGGGTATGTGCAGGTAGCGATCGGTTGAAGAGCATGCATTTAGTTTTACTTGTATTTAAGAGCAATTGGAGGCCACTGAAGGAGAGTTGTAATGGCATTGAAGCTAGCCTGGAGGGTTGTTAACACAGTGTCCAAAGAAGGGCCGGAAGTATACAGAATGGTGTCGTCTGCGTAGAGGTGGATCAGGGACTCACCAGCAGCAAGAGCAACCTCATTGATGTATACAGAGAAGAGAGTCGGTCCAAGAATTGAACCCTGTGGCACTCCCATAGAGACTGCCAGAGGTCCGGACAGCAGACCCTCCAATTTGACACACTGAACTCTATCAGAGAAGTAGTTGGTGAACCAGGCGAGGCAATCATTTGAGAAACCAAGGCTGTCGAGTCTGCCGATGAGGATGTGGTGGTTGACAGAATCGAAAGCCTTGGCCAGATCAGATCTTTAGTTACTATGCCCCCAGCCTTTAGTTACTATGCCCCCAGCCTTTAGTTACTATGCCCCCAGCCTTTAGTTACTATGCCCTCAGCCTCTAGTTACTATGCCCCCAGCCTTTAGTTACTATGCCCTCAGCCTTTAGTTACTATGCCCCCAGCCTTTAGTTACTATGCCTTTAGTTACTATGCCCTCAGCCTTTAGTTACTATGCCTTTAGTTACTATGCCCTCAGCCTTTAGTTACTATGCCTTTAGTTACTATGCCTTTAGTTACTATGCCTTTAGTTACTATGCCTTTAGTTACTATGCCCACAGCCTTTAGTTACTATGCCCTCAGCCTTTAGTTACTATGCCCCCAGCCTTTAGTTACTATGCCCTCAGCCTTTAGTTACTATGCCCCCAGCCTTTAGTTACTATGCCCTCAGCCTTTAGTTACTATGCCCCCAGCCTTTAGTTACTATGCCCACAGCCTTTAGTTACTATGCCCTGCCTTTGGTTACTATGCCCTATGCCCTTTTAGTTACTATGCCTTTAGTTACTATGCCTTTAGTTACTATGCCTTTAGTTACTATGCCTTTAGTTACTATGCCCTCATGCATTTAGTTACTATGCCCTCAGCCTTTTAGTTACTATGCCCCCAGCCTTTAGTTACTATGCCACTCAGCATTTAGTTACTATGCCCCAGCCTTTAGTTACTATGCCCCCAAGCCTTTAGTTACTATGCCCCCAGCCTTTAGTTACTATGCCCCCAGCATTTAGTTACTATGCTCCCCCAGCCTTTAGTTACTATTTAGTTACTATGCCCCCTAGCCTTAGTTAGTTACTATGCCCCCAGCCTTTAGTTACTATGCCCTCAGCATTTAGTTACTATGCCCCCAGGAGACCCTGAAACTGATCTTGAAACATATATTTTTAGCTTTGATTTTCTTTTGGATTCTTTTTAGTTGTTCAGTTCGTTCTTTTTTCCCTGTAAAGGACATTGTGTTGTATTCTGTCGGAAATCTGCTGTATAAATAAAGCTTGATTTGATTTGATAACATTTTCTGAGCAATTTGCATTAATAGAAAATAAGATAATTTACCAATTTTTTGGGGGAGCATAAAATACAGCCCAGTATTTTAATTTATTTATTTTATACAGTCATTATTATAATTTTGGACCCTACCTTACATATCTGCAACATTTAAAGCACCTCAGCATTCGCTCGTTAACCGCAGGGGTCGGGGTCAATCTTATGGAAATGAACTGAATAGAAATGGAATTGATTGACTCCAACCCTGGAAAACAACATTTGATGAACCCCTAACCCTTGTGGGATGAATTAAGTATTTTCTCGGTTGAATTAACGTTTTGGTGCTCCTGTGTTGTCAGTGAGATCCCACGTACCCTGCCACTCTGGAGGCCTCCAGAGGCTTCTAGACCACCAGCTGTCCCCAGGGTCGGCCGAATGAGAAGTCAGGTGGGTTGTTATTATAATCAACCTTATATTAGCCGTTATTTTAACGTCAGTATTCAAAAAGGGAGATGGGACAGTATGAGCTGCAGTCAAGATGGTATTATTTTAACATCTGTATTCAATATGAAACAGGTCGGTATGGGGATCCATTCACGACTAGAGGGTCTTTGTCTTTCTGTAAAATGAGAAATAATGCTATCTGATTGTAGGTATATAGATGCTGCATGGTAACAGGTGACTATTAACCATTTATCAGACACTTCTGTTTAGTTTTACTGTCATCTCTGGTCTAGTGTAGTATTTATATCATCTCTGGTCTAGTGTACAGTATTTATATCATCTCTGGTCTAGTGTACAGTATTTATATCATCTCTAGTCTAGTGTACAGTATGTATATCATCTCTAGTCTAGTGTACAGTATTTATATCATCTCTGGTCTAGTGTACAGTATTTATATCATCTCTGGTCTAGTGTACAGTATTTATATCATCTCTGGTCTAGTGTACAGTATTTATATCATCTCTGGTCTAGTGTACAGTATTTATATCATCTCTGGTCTAGTGTACAGTATTTATATCATCTCTGGTCTAGTGTATGTATGTATATCATCTCTGGTCTAGTGTACAGTATTTATATCATCTCTGGTCTAGTGTACAGTATTTATATCATCTCTGGTCTAGTGTACAGTATTTATATCATCTCTGGTCTAGTGCATTATATCATCTCTGGTCTAGTGTACAGTATTTATATCATTCTGGTCTAGTGTACAGTATGTATATCATCTCTGGTCTAGTGTAGTATATATCATCTCTGGTCTAGTGTACAGTATTTATATCATCTCTGTGTCTAGTGTACAGTATGTATATCATTCTGGTCTAGTGTACAGTATGTATACCATCTCTGGTCTAGTGTACAGTATTTATATCATCTCTGGTCTAGTGTACAGTATTTATATCATCTCTAGTCTAGTGTACAGTATTTATATCATCTCTGGTCTAGTGTACAGTATTTATATCATCTCTGGTCTAGTGTACAGTATGTATATCATCTCTAGTCTAGTGTACAGTATTTATATCATCTCTGGTCTAGTGTACAGTATTTATATCATCTCTGGTCTAGTGTACAGTATTTATATCATCTCTGGTCTAGTGTACAGCAT